>NW_026570971.1:32041826-32094326 GCF_026225935.1 Boleophthalmus pectinirostris | reverse complement strand
ACCCCCGCTCCCTCCGTCCTCCTCTCTCTCTCTCTCTCCCTCTCTCTCTCACTCACTCTCTCTCTCTTTTCGTTTATTTTTCCCTCTTTCCTCTCGTTTTCTGCACGCCGCATTACTCCTTTAACCATAATCATATTCACGGTGCGACTAAAGCGTGATTAGCATATATATTGTATTGACACAGTGGCACCATGTCTTCTTTTATCACTCCTCTCTCGCTCTCCCTCTTTCTCTTTTTTTTTTTTTCTTTTTTGAAGTTTTCTTTCCGTTCTTTATCTGCGGACGGCGGCGGACATGTTGCGTTCTGATTTCTCACACGTTTTATGGTCCGGTCCTCGGCGGATTCGTCCCGTTCTCGTCGTTGATGTTTTTGTTTTGTTTTGTTTTTTTGAAGCGAGGGATGCGGAGCGAGATGCAGCGGTGGAGGAAAAATGGCGGGGGTCAGAGGTCGCAGGAAGACACGGAGGAAACAGGAAATAGTTTGTTTTAAGTGGGAGAGGAGAGAGGAGGAGGACGTGTTTACAACAGCATCACATTCTGATTTCATCATTACACAAGAGTCAGAAAAACAAAGGATTAAAGATGATTCTACATCTTCTGCTGTCGCACTAAACCAGGACTAAACCAGGACTAAACCAGGACTAAACCAGGACTAAACCAGGTCTAAACCAGGTCTAAACCAGGACTAAACTAAACCAGGTCTAAACCAGGTCTAAACCAGGTCTAAACCAGACTAAACCAGAACTAAACCAGGACTAAACCAGGACTAAACCAAACCAGGGACTAAACCAGGACTAAACCAGGACTAAACCAGGTCTAAACCAGGTCTAAACCAGGACTAAACCAGGTCTAAACCAGGACTAAACCAGGACTAAACCAGGACTAAACCAGGACTAAACCAGGACTAAACCAGGTCTAAACCAGGTCTAAACCAGGTCTAAACCAGGACTAAACCAGGACTAAACCAGGACTAAACCAGGACTAAACCAGGACTGAACCAGGACTAAACCAGGACTAGACCAGGACTAACCAGGACTACTAAACCAGGACTAAACCAGGACTAACCAGACCAAAACCAGGACTAAACCAGGACTAAACCAGGTCTAAACCAGGAAACCAGGACTAAACCAGGACTAAACCAGGACTAAACCAGGACTAAACCAGGAACCAGGACTGAACCAGGACTGAACCAGGACTGAGGACCAGGACTGAACCAGGACTAGACCAGGACTAGACCAGGACTAGACCAGGACTGAACCAGGACTAGACCAGGACTAAACCAGGACTGAACCTGGACTAGACCAGGACTAAACCAGGACTGACTGAAGTGGGACTTAAAAATGACTAAACTAGGACTAAATAAGGACTTAACCAGAACAAAACCAAAGCACTAAACCAGGACTAAAAAAACTGAATAAACTGAGACTAAAACCAAACTTAAACGAGAACTAAACCAGAACTAAGCTAGGACTAATCTAGGACTAAACCAGGACTAAACCAGGACTACAGCTCTACTAATGATCCAGCTCCAGTTTATATTATGACATTAGACGTCTGTTTACGTTTCTATTTCGCTCTCTCTCTGTCTCTCTCTCTTGCTCTCTCGCTTCTCTCTCTCTCTCTCTCTGTGTCTCTCTCTTGCTCTCTCGCTTCTCTCTCTGTCTCTCTCTCTTGCTCTCTCTTCTCTCTCTGTCTCTCTCTCTTGCTCTCTCTCTTCTCTCTCTGTCTCTCTCTCTCTCTCTCTCTCTTCTCTCTCTCTCTCTCTCTCTCTCTCTTCTCTCTCGCTTCTCTCTCTGTCTCTCTCTCTTCACCGTCTCTCTCTTTTCTCTCTCTCTTTCTTCTTGTTATTCCTGTTTGACACTTCATTCTTTTCTCTCTCTCCACCTCCCTCCCCGTCCTCTCTTACCTTTCTTTCTCTTCAGTCACTCTCTTTCTTTTTCTCTCTTTCTCCCCCCCCTCACTCTCTCCCTTTCTCTCCTCCTCTCTCTGTCTTTCTTTACCCTCACTTTCTTTCTTTACTCTCACTTTTCTCTCCCTCTGTATTTCCTCTGCCCTCTCTCCCTCTCTTCTTCTCTCTCTCTCTCTCTTCCCTCCCTCCACATCTCCCCCTCCTCTCTCCCCTCCTCTTTCGTTCTTTCTCTCTTTCTCTTGTTCTCTGTCACAGTTTGTTCTCTTCAGATCCATGGAAACCACACTCTATGAAAAAGGCATTCACACTTTTCTTTACAAACTCTCTCTCTCTCTTTTCTCTCTCTCCCTCCTCTTCCCCCTCCCTTTTTCCTCGGTCCCTCTCTCCACTCTCTCTCTCTCTCTCTCTCTCTCTCTCTCTCTCTGTCTTCTCTCTGTCTTCTCTCGTTTTCTGTAACAGAGCTTTACATTCTGGTTGCTGAGTTACATTTACGTCTAATATTGAATTCCACAAAAATGTGAAGATGGAACGTGAACCAGGACTATAGGAGAACTAAACCAGGACTATAGACTATATACGAGAACTAAACCAACCGAGGAACCAGGACTACTAAACGAGAACTAAACCAGGACTATACGAGAACTAAACCAGGACTATACAAGAACTAAACCAGGACTATAGGAGAACTAAACCAGGACTATACGAGAACTAAACCAGGACTATACGAGAACTAAACCAGGACTAGAACTAAACCAGGACTATATACGAGAACTAAAACCAGGACTATACGAGAACTAAAACCAGGACTATACGAGAACTAAACCAGGACTATACGAGAACTAAACCAGGACTATACGAGGACTAAACCAGGACTATACGAGAACTAAACCAGGACTATACGAGAACTAAACCAGGACTATACGAGAACTAAACCAGGACTATACGAGAACTTAACCAGGACTATACGAGAACTAAACCAGGACTATACGAGAACTAAACCAGGACTATACGAGGACTAAACCAGGACTATACGAGGACTAAACCAGGACTATAGAGGACTAAACCAGGACTATAGGAGAACTAAACCAGGACTATAGAGAACTAAACCAGAGGACTACTAAACAGGAGAGAACTAAACCAGGACTAGGAAATAGGAGAACTAAACAACAGGACGAACTAAACCAGGACTATACGAGGACTAAACCAGGACTATACGAGAACTAAACCAGGACTATATGAGAACTAAACCAGGACTCAGATACTCAAGGATCAAACTGGAACTGAACCAGGACTAAACCAGGACTAGACCAGGACTAGACCAGGACTAAACAGTGTAACGAGGACTGGACCAGGACATAATAACAACAGAAGCAGGACTAAAGCAGGTCTCATCCAGATCTAAACCAAGACTTCATATGGACTAAATCAGAACAAAACCAGGACTTAACCAGAACTGGACCAGGACCAGCCAACAAATACAGGACTAAACCAGAACCCAATAATCACTCAACCAGGAAAAAACAGGACTAAACCAGGTCTAAACCAGGACTGATCTAGGACTAAAACAGAACTAAGACGAGGATGAAACCAGAACTAAACCAGGACTAAATCAGGACTGAAAAGGACAAAACCAAAGGACTACACCACGACTAAACCGAGACTAAGCCGGAGCTAAACCAGGACTAAAATGGATAAATAAACCAGAAGTAAACTAGGGATAAACCAAGACTAAACCAGAACTAAACCAGGACTAAACCAGAATTAAACCAGAACTAAACCAGGACTAAAACTTGTAAATAAACTAGAACTAAACCAGAACTAAACAAGGACTAAATCAAGAATGAACCAGGATTGAACCAGGACTAAACCAGGACTAAATCAGGACTAACCTTGGACTAAATCGGGACTAAAATGGACTAAACCAAAAGATTAAACCAGAACAAAACCAAAAACACTAAACCAGGACAAAGAAAGGACTAAATCAAAGGACTAAATCAGGACTAAACTGGTGTTAAATGGGAACTAACCAAGACTAAGCCAGGACTAAAAAGGACTAAACCGAAACTAAACCAAGGCTAAACCAGGAATAAACTAGCACTAAACCAGAACTAAACTAGGACTAAAACAGGACTAAACCAGAACTAAACCAGGACTGAACAGGGTCTAAACCAGTAAAACAGTAGTAAATAGTAAATGAGACTAAAAGAAAACAAAACAAGAAGTAAATGAGGATTAAATGAGGACTAAACCCGGACTAAAGCAGGACTAAAGCAGGACTAAAGCAGGACTAAAGCAGGACTAAAGCAGGACTAAAGCAGGACTAAACCAGGACTAAACCAGGACTAGAGCGGGATCGGTTCCAAAATGGCGTGTTGTGTGGAGGTAGACTCTCTCGTCTCGTCTCTCCGGTCCCTTCGCCATCTGTCTATGGGACCTGTCTAACTCCTGGCTCTGGTCCAGGCAGCTCCAGGACATAGACTGCGCCGCACACAATACAACTCCAACGTAAACTTCATAGAGGAGCACGTGGGAGATGTGTGGCGGCCATATTGGACAGGTCAGGAATGTGTGTGTGTGTGTGTGTGTGTGTGTATATGTGTGAGCGGTGGCCATATTGGACAGGTCAGGGAGGAAGGTCGTTCAGTACAATATGTCTAGACGTTCACACTTATTTTTCCGTTATGAACAAATGCACAGAAGAATACTTTATTTATGCAGCAGATCAGACAGATTTTCAAGGACAAATGTAAAGGTTTTTAGCACACTGCGCACAAAATGCCACAAAAAATCTCTTGAAATGATTATGAATTCAGAGCCACAGACGCAGGAGAAATGACTGTCACCATTCTCCTACTGTATGTATTTTAGAACACAGCCAGCTCTGTCGCCCACGTGCTCTGGGAATTAAACCCCAAACCTTCTGTGAGGACAAAGCTATTGTTAAAGACGCGGCATTTTACTTTTATTAAGCTCTTAAGACAAGATAGTTTGGTTCTTTAATTGCTGATTTTGATTCCATGCTGTTTCGCAGTCCTTTATGTAGATTTTCTCCTTTTTTTTTTTTAATTTATGTGTTTGGTTTTGATGAAAACAAAACATGCATGTCTCTGATCGGTTAATCCACCTGTCAATCCCGCCCTCTGAAATCAAGGGAGCGGGACATGGCTTTAGATCAGTGGTGCTCAATACGTCGATCACGATCTACCAGTCGATCACCAAGGTCGTGTGGGTAGATCGCCGTGTCTCGTCTCAGACTCGCGTTTGGACTCGGTCTTGTCTCTCACTCGAGGTCTGACACTCAACAAGTGTGATCATATTTCATTCCGGCCGCTGCTGTTGGTAATAAACTTGTAGCGGGTGCAGGAGCGTGTGGGGCGTCTCAGTGCAGCCTGTGCGCTCATTTGAAACCCGCGGAGACTCTACGACACATCACAAACACACATGCTCCCTATGCACGGCTCGTCTGCGACAGCGTGTGCCCTCGTGTACCAGGTGCATCAGGTTCAACTTCCTAAACATCCTACCTGTCCATCTGCCTCACGTCAGCACGCCGCCCCTCGCCTTTTCACGATCTCGCTCCTTCCTGCGTACAGCGAACACAAGCCCCTCCCACAGTGCGGCTGATTAGAAGAACAAGACCAAACGTGAAGCAAAAACCAGTCTAAATTTGTGTTCCAGTGTTGGCACAAAGCAGGTCTACAGCATAGAGCAGATCTACAGAACAGACCTACTGCCACATTTGGCTGAAGTTTGTCTAACAAAAGTGCACAAATGCATCTGTGTTTGTCACGATGTGCGTTTGGTTTGGTAAATGTGCAGAGGCTGGTAAATATCACTGCAAAACCACAAAAGAATGAAACTCCAGTTTGGAACTTTAAAAAACAGGTATAAAAATCTTCCTTCACTTTTTTCACAGTTTTGTGTAAAGTGCCAAAGGAAGTTCTCTTAAAGAAGAGGTTCTCAAACTGTGGGTGAGGGTCCAAAAAAGGGGGCACAGAGTGTTTTCAGTGCAGTTTGTTTGACTTTGTATTAGGTCGATCTTTATGACTTGGTCATTTTGTACGTAGCTCACAGGCTGAAAAAGTGTGAGCAGCCCTGGGTTAGATCCACTGGTGTTTGTAAAGTTGAGTCAAAATGTATGATTCTGCCTGGACAGGTCCCTAATCCTACTAATGAAACTACTGCATATCAGGTTTGTCAAGTTGCTGTGAACAGTTTTGTAATAATCTTATCATATCTAATCATAAGGAGAGTGTGAAGAATCCCTCAGTCGTCCAGGTAGAATCCATCGCGAGGAGAAAATTCAGTTTGTCGACTGGACAAAAGTTAATTTGTTTGAAGACGTTTCTCAGCTCATCCAAACTGCTTCTTGGGTTCTGGTCAGACGCTGGTGAACACTTTCTTATATCTGTCTGCAGGAGGAGCTAACTACACTGAAACTAACACACACTTGTTTACAGTTTCTGTTTGTTAGTTGGGTCTATTGACCTGTACAGGGTGTGGGGTCTAATTAGCAGAACAATTCAGACAGATATAAGGAAGTGTCCACCAGCGTCTGACCAGAACTGAAGAAGCAGCTTGAATAGGAGGGGTTCAGTCACGTGATCACGATGATGCGCGAATTTCAGGTGGAGGGCAGGAAGTGAAGACAAACATGACAAACACGGCTCTGGACTAGGGATGGGCATTCGATGAAATTTTCTTAATCGATCGTCGAGAGAATTAACGATTGATTATCGATTAATCATTAACGTTTTTATATTAAAATGATCATTATTATTAGTCTGCACTACTAATCTGCATAAATAAATTCAACTTAACGACATATAAACCGTAACGACTCTAGAGCCACATCAGCTGTTTGACATTATAATGTGTTTAATTCAGTTTTGCGCAAATCTCACAGAAACAAAACTTAAAACCGCATCGCTAATTTGCATAAACTCAGCGAAGATAAAACTCCAGCTCTTGTGTCGCTGATGCGGTTAAATTTCTGTCAGATTAAAGGACATGACTCAGGTGAATACAGGTCAGTGTGACCAGATTTGTGTTTGTCAAAACCAGGACACCGTACGGGGGGAGGGAGGTGGGGACTTGTCATCCACATTGAGCGACTCTCACCTGGCAAAGCTTTTTCCCACTGGACACAGAAACATATGAGCTGCTTTATACACTGTGCACATGGACTCACACTTGTCCCGACTGGAACGGAAAGTGTGGAATTTCTTGTACAAGTCATCATTAAATATGCATTTGCGCTACGTTGCAGGCGGACTGACTGTTTGTGTCTCGCTCCTTCTGATGCAGAGACACATGTACAGACCTGTTTGGTCACGCTACACACAGCAACCTGCATTCGGTTTGTCGATTAAAATTTACGTAATCGATGAAATTCTTAATGATCAATTATCGATTAATCGACTACTCATGCCCATCCCTAGTTCTGGAGAACACAGATATGGAGAAGAGTTCTTATTGTCAGGATTTAGAGCCAGTAGCAAGACAAAAGTACGAGCAGTTAGTCGACAAATATATTGGGTGTGACCCTGATCTTATTGAAAATGAGAGAATTTTCAACCGAAGTAAAAGATTTGCCGACAATCGAGGCAGAGGAGATCACGAACTATTTAGCTCTTCAGACATCGTTCTACACCAGACAACAGATGAAGGCAAAGTACAAAAGTTTGGAGACATAGACCTTTTTGTGTGAGTGGATGGGTCCTCAACCTTGGTGCAAAACGCCTAAATGCTGATTATGGTTTGGTCTTGGCCGGGGTGAGTGTTTCTCTTATTTTATGTGTATAGACGTTATGGGAAAAACTGCAGTGTATCGGCAGTGACCTCTATCTGAACTATTTAATGTCAACAAATGTTCGTTAGTCGTTAATGATTCGTTTATGTTTAGGTAAACCACAAAAAAACAATTTATCTTTGTAACAAACCTTTGATCGAAGTGGTCACTACAGACACGAGCATTAGCGGATTCTGCTCCTCCCGACCTCAGACAGGTTTATAATCCACTTTTTACAGCGTTGTTCTGTCGGCTTTTCCCATTTCTGACCTTTGTGGACGACTATATTCAGTACTCTAAAAAAAAAATCTCTTTTCTTTCTCTCGGTTAGAACGATTGACAAACGGCACACGTGCCGTAAACTCCACAACAACACATCATAAGGTCACGTGGTTGGACTGCATTTGATCCCTTTTTTTACCATGTCAGTTTCACTTCCTGTCCTCCGTCTGATGTCCCTGTGACATCCTGGTTTCTTGACTTAATCTTACAAATGTGCAAGAGCAAAAATTATATATTTTATACAACAAGAAACAACAAACATCCATGAGATTGTAATGTGTTAAATTCAGCTTTGACACATTTGTTTACATTTTACAGAAACAAAACTTAAAACCACATGACTCATTTACATAAACCACAAGCACTGAAAAAAAAAAACAGCTGCTCCTCGTGCCGCTGAGTCAGTTCAGCTTCTGTCGCTTTCTACAAAATGGGGGTATTTTGCAAAACTGATTTTTTTTTTTTTTTTTTATGTCAGAAATTATGTTTTCCCTCTCCTCTCTCTCGTTCCCTCTCTCCTCCCTCTTGCTTTCTTCTCCCTCTCTTCCTCTCCTCTCTCACACACTCCTCTCTTTCTTGCTGTGTATTGGACCTAAACATATTTCCTTCTCTTTTCCTCTTCTCCCTCCCTCCCTCTCTCCCTCTCTCTCTCTCTCCCTCCCTCCCTCCCTCTTGTTGTAGTAGGACTAAATCTTTCTCTCTCTCCATCTCTCTCTCCCTCTCTGTCTCTCTCCATCTCTCTCTCCCTCTCTGTCTCTCTCCCTCTCTCTCCGTCTCTCTCTCTCTCTCTCTCTCTCTCTCTCTCTCCGTCCCTCTCTCTCCCTCTCTCTCTTGTTGTATTGGAGTAAATCAGTTTTGACAGAGAATATTGTCCTTGTAACAGAGAGCAGAGCAAACCTCACAGTCTGTGCACAGTCACTCAGCACAAGTCCTGCTGCCATCTGCCTTAGTCCTGGTGTAGACCTGGTTTAGTCCTGGTTTAATCCGGTTTTAGTCCTGTTTTAGTCCTGGTTTAGTCCTGTTTTAGTCCTTGTTTAGTCCTAGTTTAGTCCTGGTTTTTTCCTGTTTTAGTTCTGGTTTAGTCCTGGTTCTGTTTTTTTAGTCTGTTTGTTTTAGTCCTGTTTAGTCCTGGTTTAGTTGTTTTAGTCCTGGTTTAGTTTAGTCCTGGTTTAGTTCTAGTTTTTAGTCCTGGTTTAGTCCTGGTTTAGTCCTTTTTAGTCCTGGTTTTCTGTTTAGTCCTGGTTTAGTCCTGGTTTAGTTTTAGTCCTGGTTTAGTTTTAGTCTGGTTTAGTCCTGTTTAGTTCTGTTTTTAGTCCTTTAGTCCTGGTTTAGTCCTGGTTTAGTTCTGTTTTAGTTCTGTTTTAGTCCTGGTTTAGTTCTGTTTTAGTCCTGGTTTAGTCCTGTTTTAGTCCTGGTTTAGTCCTGTTTTAGTCCTGGTTTAGTCCTTTAGTCTGTTTAGTTCTGGTTTAGTCCTGTTTAGTTAGGTTTAGTCCTGGTTTAGTCCTGGTTTTAGTCCTGTTTAGTCCTGGTTTAGTTCCTGGTTTAGTTCTGTTTTAGTCCTGGTTTAGTTTTAGTCCTGGTTTAGTCCTGGTTTAGTCTGGTTTTAGTTCTGGTTTAGTCCTGGTTTAGTCCTGGTTTAGTCCTGGTTTAGTCCTGGTTTAGTCCTGGTTTAGTCCTGGTTTAGTCCTGGTTTAGTCCTGGTTTAGTCCTGGTTTAGTCCTGGTTTAGTCCTGGTTTAGTCCTGGTTTAGTCCTGGTTTAGTCCTGTCCTGGTTTAGTCCTGGTTTAGTCCTGGTTTAGTCCTGGTTTAGTCCTGGTTTAGTCCTGGTTTTAGTCCTGGTTTAGTCCTGGTTTAGTCCTGGTTTAGTCCTGGTTTAGTCCTGGTTTAGTCCTGGTTTAGTCCTGGTTTAGTCCTGGTTTAGTCCTGGTTTAGTTCTCTAAATAATGGAGTTAGTTTGAGACTTTTATTTGACCTTATGAAACATTATTGTTCCTGAAACAGAATAAAGAGAATATTTTAAACTTTTAAATGTATTTTTTATTTTTGTGAGAGTCGAGTGAAGGACGACCGAGCGCTGTTCTCTAGAGCTCCCGTCAAAGAGAGACAGACCTCAAAAATACACTCCTCTTTTTGTCTAGCTCCCCCCCCCCTCTCTCTCTCTCTCTCTCTCTCTCTCTCTCTCTCTTTCTCTTTAGTTTTTTCTTCTCTCCCTCATTCCCTCGTTCTCTCTCCTTTCCTCTCTCCCCGTCTCTTCGCTCCCTCTTTTTTGACTTTCTCTTCTTTCCGTCTCTCTCCTCTGACTCGTCTTTCTTTCTCTCTATCTCTCTCTATTTCTGTTTCTATCCCTCCATCTCTCTCCCCATCTCATTTGTTTACGCCGCAAACTCCTCTTTCTTTCCGCTTTACTGTCTTTCTTTCTCTCTTCCCCTGCCTCACTCCCCATCTCTCTTTCTCTTTCTCTCTCATGTTGTGGTAGTCTCTCCTTTTTCTCCCTCCTCTCTCCTTTCCTTCTTTCTCTCTAGAGTCTTGGCGGTGTTTCTCTCTCTTTCTGTTCTTTCTTCTCCTCTCCTCTTCTCTCTTCTCCCTCCTCTATCTCCCACCCACTCTCTCTCTCTCTCTCTCTCTCTCTCTTGGGGTCGTGCGTCCTTCTCTCTCCTCTTTCTCCCTATCTCCTTCCTCTCTTCTTTCCTTCTTTCTCTCGAGTCTTGGTAGTGTTTCTCTCTCTTTCTCTTCTTTCTTCTCCTCTCTTCTTCTCTCTTCTCCCTCCTCTATCTCCCACCCACTCTCTCTCTGTTTCTCTCTCTCTCTCTCTCTCTCTCTCTCTCTCTCTCTCTCTGACTTTTTCTCCTTCACTTTTCACACTTTAAGTTAAAATATTTTGAAAACTTGAGTGACACAGGAGACGAAACAGAGCGCAGCGCCGACTCTCCCTCCTCTCCTCTCTCTCTCTCTATTTCATGTAGCTCTACTTCTTCCCCTCCGTCTCCTTCTCTCTCTCTCCTTCTCTCGGTTTTCTCTCATACTGTGCTGGTGCGTCTGACTTTCTCTCCTCTTTCTCCTTCTCGGTCTCTAACTTCTCTTTCTCTTTCTGTTGTTGAGTTGATACATTTAAGTTTCTCTCCCTCCCTCCTCTCTCTCTCCTTCCACTCCCTCTTTCCTCTCCCTCCTCCCTTTCCTCTTCTTCTTCCTCTTGCCTCCTTCCCTCCCTTCCTTCTTTCCTCCCTTCCACTCCCTCCCAACCTGCCTCCTCCCACCTCTCTCTTCTTCCTCTTGTCTTCTCTCTCTCTCCCCTCTCCTTTCCTCTTCTCCTTCCTCCCTTCCTCCTTCCTCACACCTCTCTCTACTTCCTTGTCTTTTCTCTCTCTCCTCTCCCTCCCTTCAACTCCCTCCTCTCCTCTCCTCTCCTCCCTGCCTCCCTCCCTCCTTTCCTCTCTCCTCACACCTCCTCTCTTCTTCCTCTTGTCTTCTCACTCTCTCTCCTCTCCCTCCCTTCAAATCTCTCCTCTCTCCTTCCTCTCTCCTCTTCCTTCCCATCACTCTCTCCTGTCTTTCTTCTCTCTCCTCTCCCTCCTCCCTTTCTTCTTCTCCTCCTTCCTCTTGCCTTCTTCTCTCTTCTTCTCTCTCCACACACCTCTTTTTCTTCAAGTCTTCTTACTCTCTCTCCTTTCCCTCCGTTCAACTCTCTCCTCTCTCTTTCCTCCTTCCTCTCTCTCTCCTCTCCCTTCCTGTTACTCTCTACTCTCTCTTTCCTCTCTCTCCACTTCTCCTTCCTTTTGCCTCCCTCCCTCCTTTCCTCCCTCCTCACACCTCTCTTCTTCCTCTTGTCTTCTCTTCTCTCCTCCCTCCCTTCAACTCTCTCTTTCCTCCTTCCTCCCTCCTCTCTCTCTCCTCTCCCTTCCCTCTTCTCCTTCCTCTTGCCTTCTTCCCTCCTCACACCTCCTCTCTTCTTCCTCTTGTCTTCTCTCTCTCTCTCTCCTTTCCCTCCCTTCCACTCTCTCCTCTCTCTTTCCTCTTTCTCCTCTCTTCTCACAATCCTCTCTCCTCCCTCGCCTCTCCCTCCTCTTTATTCTCTACTCCCTCCTCCCTCCTCTCCTCTCTCTCGTCTCCTCTTCCCCCTCTCCCTCGTCGTCTCGGTGCATTTGACTTTTTCAGTTTCAACATTTTGAGAGTTGAGCGAGGCGCGGGGACGACTCAGAGCGCGACAGAGAGACGACAGAGAGACGCTCGGAGCTCGGCGCTCTCTCTCTCTGCCGCTCACATGTGGGAAACTTTAAACGTGACTTTGATTTCAACTGGAGGATTCTGCCCAAGTTTAACTCAGAAAAGTAGAAGACAAAATACAACTGTAAAAAACTAGAGCACACTCGTCTCCAGGTGTGTGAGTCAAACGCCTCTCCCACCTCCACAGACTGGAAACAAGTGGACCCACAGAGTTCAGCTCCAGTCAAATGAAGCTCATCGAGGCTGCGGTTATACGAGCGAATTTGGAGCCAGTTTAATATTCGGAATAGAAACTGATTTACAGACAAAACAGTGAAATAAAAACACCAGGATCATGTAGAGCGAGTTAAGACAAAAGTGACGAATCTGACACCAGCAGTCACAGCAAAAACTGGAGGGTTAAAAAAAAAGGGTTATTTTAACAATTTGAAAGTTAAATGGAGGTTGAGTTGGGGTTATTTGCCAGAGTTGATATGGATAAAGTTAACTTCCCCTATTGTTAATTCAACTTCCGTTAGTGTTAATTCAACTTTTCTTAGTGTTAATTCAACTTCCCCTAGTGTTACATAATTTCATCTTAAATTAACTCAAATAAAGAGTAAAAATAAAACACCTGTGTGTGTTGTTCAGCTAAATCCGGATAACCCTACAAAGTGTTACCTGTTTACGTTCAAATCATTAATATAACTCTTGATTTCAGAGTTAAACAGAAACTTTGGTCCAGTGTTAGTTAATTAACATTTCCAAAAAATGTTAAATTAACTCTAGAACAGATTGGACTTGTATAAACCCCGAGAAAACGTTCAAATTGATTCTGTGAGAGTCAATTTTAAAACTCCACTTTTTGCTGTGTACTGAGAAACAGGCGATGGTTTTTCAATAGAAAGTGAATTGGAGCCAGAGTTGATGGAGCCAGAAGTGCACCCATGCTCACTTCCTGTTTGGAACATGATGGGAAATGTGTTACTATGCTCAGTACAGATATATTTTACTATAAGAAGCTCTTGAGGTCAAATAAATCCTCTGTGTTCAGTCTGCTGCTGATTATGACGTGTTTTATTATCTGAGAATCAGGAAGTGCATGTTAGCATCATGGTGAATGATTAGGATGCTCTGAATGCATAAGGTAAGTGAGGAATAACTTTAGATTCCTCACTTTTTAAATGATCTACTTCTGTTTTTCACATTTTTAAGACTGTTGAGTTTGGACGTTCTTCCTGTGTCCTGTTATTCTGATTTTGTCTATCAGCCTAAATCCTGCACAGTAGCCCTCCAGACCTCCTCCAGACCAGGATCAGGACCAGGATCCAGACTAGGATCATAACCAGATCTGGAGAAGGTCTGTTTTTGTTTGTTTGAAGCAGAACATTTTTATTTTCTTGTGACTGAGACGAGACGAGAGAAACATGAAACACAGGGACAGCAGGAGGGAGAACAACAAAAACAACTTTATCAACCAGGACTGAACCAGGACTAAACCAGGACTAAATCAGTATTAAACCAGAACTAAACCAGGAATTAAACCAGGACTAAACCAGGTCTAAACCAGGACTAAACCAGGACTAAACCAGGACTAAACCAGGATTGAACTAGGACTGAACCAGGTCTAAACCAGGTCTAAAAGGTCTAAACCAGGACTAAACAGGACTGAACCAGGTCTAAAACAGGACTAAACCAGGTTTAAATCAGGACTAAACCAGGATTGAACAGGTCTAAACCAGGTCTAAACCAGGTCTAAACCAGGACTAAACCAGGACTGAACCAGGTCTAAACCAGGTCTAAACCAGGTCTAAACCAGGTCTAAACCAGGACTAAACCAGGTTAAACAGGACTAAAACCAGGACTAAACCAGGACTAAACCAGGTAAACCAGGATTAAACCAGGTCTAAACCAGGACTAAACCAGGTTTAAATCAGGACTAAACCAGGACTGAACCAGGAACCAGGTCTAAACCAGGTCTAAACCAGGTCTAAACCAGGACTAAACCAGGACTGAACCAGGTCTAAACCAGGAACTAAACCAGGACTAAACCAGGACTTAAACCAGGACTAACAGGTCTAAACCAGGTCTAAACCAGGACTGAACCAGGTCTAAACCAGGTCTAAACCAGGTCTAAACCAGGTCTAAACCAGGTCTGAAACCAGGACTAAACCAGGACTAAACCAGGTCTAAACCAGGTCTAACCACTAAACCAGGACTAAACCAGGTTTAAATCAGGACTAAACCAGGATTGAACAGGTCTAAACCAGGTCTAAACCAGGTAAACCAGGACTGAACCAGGACTAAACCAGGTCTAAACCAGGTCTAAACCAGGTCTAAACCAGGACTAAACAGGACTAAACAGGTCTAAACAGGACTAAATCAGGACTAAACCAGGACTAAACCAGGACTGAACCAAGTCTAAACCAGGACTTAACTACACCAGGACTCAACTAGGACTAAACCAGTTTAAAACCATGTCTCTCTCTTTCTCTCTTTCTGTCTCTCCTGGGGAGCGTTTGATTCGTCTCTTCTCTTGTTTGACATGTTCACTGCAGCGCTCACATGTCCCAGCTCCTCGAACGCACCGCCAGCCAAAACAGAGTGTTTAAACGCATCGCGACTTCTTGTTTAGATCTGATTTAGTCCTGGTTTAGCTCCAGCTGACTTCTAGTTGAGTTCTAGTTTAGTCCTGGTTTATGGTTTGGTCCTGGTTTAGTCCTTTTTTAGTCCTGGTTCAGTTTTGGTTTAGTCCTGGTTTGATTCTGATTCAGTCTTGGTTGTTGTGAGCTCCGTGCTGCTTCCCTGGCAAATCTAATCATGTCTCTGTATTTGTTTTTTTTTAATCTTTTTTTTTTTTCTTCATAAGCAATCAGATTTGCTTTGTCACAGATGGACTATCCTGATTGGCTAATACACCTGTCAATCACGCCCATCCCATCACACCATGCATCAATCTGTATTTTTATTTCAGTTATTTTCAAGACTAAAATGTCGACCCGATCTCTCTCCTTTTTGTCTAGAATCAGATTTTAATGGAAGTCTAAAATCCTGTTAATATTCTGTTAAAAACCAGTTTAAATCCAGTTAAAATCCAGTTGAGATCCAGTTGAGATGGTGTTCAAACGGCGCAGTGTGAGTGGGTGCTGTGTGTGTCTGTGTTGGAGGATCAGAGCAGGTTTACTTAAGCTGCAGCTCAAATGAACAGATCATATTTAATCTTCATTTGGATTAAAGCTCCGTCTGAACTCATCACTTTCGCTGGACCAGAGACTCGTCCAGGTTTAATGCCTCTCTCATAAAACTGAGGACAACAGGCGGTGCGGAAATCTCTGTTGTTTTATTTTATTGATCAGTTATTTTTCAATTCACTTTTTTCATAATATGGATTTGGACCTATTCTGCAAAACGGACTTTTTAGAGCTTTTAACCTTGTTATAGTAGTTTCCTTCTCAGTGACCCTCTGAAGTCGTATTTAAAGTGATTGATGCACGTTTGACTAATCTTTATTCTCTTGTATTCAAGACGTTATACACTGCAAAAGAAAACCCAAAACATGCTTCATATTCTCCAGGAAGAACAGTTGATAGTCAAGGTCAATTAAAAACAATCAATCAATGAACCTGCCCAGGGACGACAAGTGGAAATTAACACTGGATCTACAACCTGGTACATACATCTCTCCTGTTAAAGTTCATGTAAATTGTGCACTGTCCCTGTCTCAATAAATAAATAAATATCTAAATAAATAACTAAATAAGTAAATAAATAAATAAACCAAAATGTAGCTGTCAAGTTAAGATCACTTGAGTTAAGAAAGTTTTATCAGGATTTGATTAAATTTCACTTGACAAGTAAAATAATCTGCCAGTGGAACAAGACTGTTTATACTTAAAGTATGAAACTACATCTTGTTACACTTAGAAAAAAAAAAAAAAGTAAAAAATTATTTGCACTTAATAAGAAGCAAAATCTAATGTTGCATTGTTGAATTATGAAAAACACATTTATTCCACTGGTAGATCATTTAACTTGCCAAGTTGAGTTGACTCAAATGAAGTCAAATGTTCTTAATTTAAGTCATTTAAACTTATATAGATATTGTTTTTTTCCCAGCGTAGTTCTGATCTACCCCTGTTTTCACTTGATTGATTGATTGATTTTTTCATATAGCGCCTTTCAAGATCCCCAAAGAGCTTTACAGTTCATTATTCAGTCACTCCACACTCAGTGGTGGTAAACTACTATTGTAGCCACAGCTGCCCTAGGGCAGACTGACAAGTGCAGTAATGGTCCCAGTCCTGGTCTGGTCCCAGTCTCAGTCCCAGTCTGGTCTGGTCTCAATTCTGGTCTCAGTCCCGGTCTGGTCCCGGACCTGGTTCAGTCCTGGTTCAGTCTGGCATCGCAGTCACGGAAGTCACGTAAACGGGAAATGGTCGTTATCAGTTTTTTCCATTTTTCATTGAAACACAAAATCGAAAACTGAAAAAACGAATCGCCTGTTTTTGTCATTTTGGTTTTGGAGACAAATAATGAAGAAAATGGTTGTTTTTTAGTTTTCTTATTTTTGGTTTTATAATGAAAAACGAATGAACGAATGATACACGGATTAAGGATGTCGTCTTTTTCGGTGTTTGCTTTTGTGCGTTTGTTCACCAGCAGACAGTTTGCCAACATTGCTGTCGCAGCATGGCAGGTGCAGTATGGGCCGGGGTTTGTGGTGATGTGTGCATCACCCGAGGGTCTGAACTGAGGACAAAATGTCAAAAATGAGGACGCATAACAGAGGTCAGGACAGAAAGCTCTAAACCCGGACTGGACATGTACCACCCAAACCGTTACACGCCCACTGTGACGTCCACACTTCTGTTTCTATCTTTGATTTTCTTCTGTGATACACGCAGGATCCAGCAGCGTCGTGTTCTCATTTTGGTACAAACAGTGTTGGGGAGTAACAGATTACATGTACCAGTGTTATGTAATCAGAGTACAAATTATGAGTAACTGTATTCAGTTACAGTTACTGTTTCAGTGAGTGGTAATTGGATTACAGTTACTTTGTTGAAATAAATGGATTACACAGAGGGATTTTCCTGTTTTCACATTTTGGGCTATATCCCCTTTTTTTCTTTTTTTTTTTCTGTAATTCCACTCATTGCCGGAAACTAAACTAGATCTAAACCAGGTCTAAACCAGGACTAAAACCAGGTCAAAACTAGATCTAAGCTAGAGCTAAACCAGGACTAAACCAGGACTAAGACCAGGTCTAAACTAGCTCTAAACTAGATCTAAACCAGGTCTAAAACCAGGTCTAAACCAAGACTAAACCAGGACTAAAACCAGATCTAAAACAGGTCAAAAACTAGGACTAAACCAGGTCTAAACCAGGTCTAAACCATCCTAGTCTTTGCTTCTCTACAGCAAATCAAGTAATCAGATTATGTTACCCACTTTAAATAACCTCATGGATTACGTTACAAACTACATTTTGGGGTGTGTAATCTGTAATCTGTAATCTGTAATATGTAGGAGGATACATTTTAAAAGTCACCTTCCCAACACTGGGTACAAATGAATAAAAATACTGCTCTAGTGACACATTGGACACCACAGTTTTCTAACTCGGAAATCAGCAAACGTTTTTCTTTTAAGTCATTTCAGATGAACATTGTGATTGAAAATGTCCACATTCCATCATAATGATCCGCGGGTGTCACAGATCATTTTAAAGCGACACAGGCTCTGGAGTTGTGCTTCACGAGCTCCTCTGGCTCCACTCGTGCTTCCTGTTCCCTCACATGTGTATCTCCTTCGTTTGACCTTTGTTTTCCCTCTGCACTTTAGCGCTGAATAATGTGTGCTAAATCTGTTAGCGTTAGCCCCATTAGCATTAGCCCCATTAGCGTTAGCCCCATTAGCGTTAGCCCCATTAGCTCAGCGTGGGGTCCTAATGTGAGCTGTCGGTTAAATGGATGAGAGGACATTAGGAGCAGGTTCGGAGCTAAACTAGAGAAACAACACGAACACACTCATTTATGAAACGGCTTTCTGCTGCACAGGCCTTTGGAGCTTTCCACCGTGTTCCTCTAACGTCATCAGAGACACGCCGGAAGAGCTTTTACATGTCGTCCGCACATGTTGGAGTCTCCAGTCGTTTCTCTCGGGCTCTTCACAAACCTGATGTGATGTGCAGTAGTTTCATTGCATGCTCATTGTGTTGTGACAGAGCTACGAAGGGGGAGTGACTTAGCATAGAGAGCAAAGGGAGGGGAGACGATAACAAATATAGCCGCAAGTGGCAATGATCGGCCCTCGAGCGCGCCTACACCTCGTCCCGCGAACGCGGCACCCCACAAACACGTGCCCCGCAAACGCCGCATGCCGCAAACGCGCTCCCCACAAACGACGCACCCCGCAAACACGCGCCCTGCAAACGCTGTGCCTCGCAAAACACCGCGCTGCTCACTAACCCTAATAACCCAAAGCTTAAACCTAATCCTAGTCCATAATCTTCACCATAGCCCCAACCCTAGCCCTAACTCTTAACCTAACCCTGCGTTTTACATCATTTTTGCATGTATTTATTAAAACAAACAGGCCTGGTTGCAATATACATTTTGCCAAGATGCATCTGGCTACAAAATAATTTTTTTCTACACAAACTTTGTGTAAGGACGTCCCATTGGCAAGGGCAGATTTTGTGCTTGTTGCCATAGCAACACCATGTAAATGGGGTGTGGGCATCATTGAGTTTTTTAATGGAGACCATGTAACAAATGTGTATACCAAATTTTATGTATCTATGACAAATAAAACGTTATGGTTCTATTCAAATTTTCTAGGGGGCACTAAACCCGGACTAAAACCAGATCAAACCGGATGAAAACCAGATCAAACGAGGTCAAAATCAAGATTCCATCATCACCGTGGCGATGTCTTGTGTCAGCCAATCAGCTAACAGCATGGAGATTCTATGTAACATTCCATATGGGACATCATGTGACCTTTATAAGGCACCAACACTTCTGGCACCAAACACAACTTCTCAAGACACTGTTGAAGACGCACACAACCATGGACAGCTCGTACACTTTCTCCTCCAAACCCTGGCACCTCTATACACTAGAGGATGACGCCCACCTCTACGACGAGGACTTCAACCTGGAGGCTCTGCTCTGCCCCACACCATCAGGCGGCGTTCAGAAGCCAGCGGAGACCCAGGTGTCTCCCGACATCCAGGACTCCTCAAAGTTTGAGGAAAGAAGTCCGGTCCAGGAACTTCCACCCCTGGAGGACAGCGCTCTGGTCAGAGAGCTGCGCGTAGAGCTGGAGCGGACAAGGGCCCAGCTTAAGACTGAGGGGAAGATGGCCAAAGAAAAGGCCTTGGAGCTCACTAATGCTCTTCAGGAGAAAGACAAGCAACTCCAAGAAGAGGTTAGAGCACATAAGAGGCTCCAGTACCTGTACCAATCTAAAGTACAGGAAAACGAGCACTTAAAACAAAAGCTCAACTCCAATGACGTCACAGAAAAGTCTGCTGAAAAAGACTTGGGTTGCAAAAACTTACTTCTACTCTCCAAAAGAAGGAAAAGGAACTCCAAGATTTAGAGAACACACATACGAAGATCCGCGTCCTGTACAATGTTAAAGTACAGGAGCACGTGCAACTCAGGCAAGAGTTTGCCAACTTCAAAAAAGTCAGTGAAAAAACAAATGAAAAAGACTCTGAGTTGAAAGAGGTCAAAGCCAACCTCCTGACAAAACAGAAAGAGCTGGAAAATGAGGTGAGTGCGTATAAAGACTTAAGATGTCTCTACAACAAGTCGGCGGCAGACAAAGTAGAGCTCAAACAAGAGCTGTTCAACGCCAAGAAAGTGAATGAGAAGTTGAAAGAACAACTTAAACAACTTACATTAAAGACTGAAACTACTTGTAACGATGTTGGTGGAGATCAAACCACCAATGAAAACGAGAAACTGTCCAGGAGGCTGCAGGAGCTGACTGCTGAACTTTATTCAACACGAGAGGAGCTGCGTCTCCTGAAACGTCATCGTGATCGTGAAAGATCCAGCTGCCCAAAAGGAGCGGCCGTAGTGGAGCAGCAGTGGAGGAGGCTCAGGCATCAACAGCACTAGAGCCTCCACCTCCAAACATCACACTTTACACACAGGAATAAAAAAATAACAACAAATATTTAAATGTGTGCTTTGACCTTTATTTAGTTTTTAATCATGTTTTATTGTTTTGGTTTTTGCACATAGTTTAATTCACATGCCAGTCATATGACATACTGCAGTGGCTTGTTTTTTATGCAGAAATTGGTAAAGTGAATGTACCAAAAATAATATAATACATCAGGGGTTTTCAGAGTGAATGCCTCCCCTTAGAGTAGAAGTAAAAACACCTGAGCCCAATAAACCAGGACTAAACCAGGACTAAACCAGGACTAAACCAGGTATAAACCAGTACTAATCTTGGATTTGAGAGAGAGAGGGAGAACCCCGAGCAGAGGTCTGTGTGGGACAGAATTTTCAGTCCTGCTTCCTCCCGCAAAGAATTATAATTTTCATTCCCTCTCCCGCCCACATCTGTGATATTTGTCCCGTTCCTGCCCACAAATCTTAACCTCTATCAAACACGGAGAAGGGAAAGGAATTGTCTAACATGTGCACAAGATTAGAGCACGTCCGCAAGTTTAGGCTCCTTAAAATGTTTTGATTAAAGCCAAATCAAATATCCAGCACAAATGATGTATGATAGACAAACATGAATCATTTGTATTTTTTACTTTACACTTACATTTAGTTTGCAGGACTGCAGTTTATCATCCCACCTGCCCGCTCCTGCATTGTGCAGTTTCACTCCCTCCCGTGTCCGCAGTGAACTTTAAACATGTGTCCACTGTTTTGCGTTGGGACCCGCTGGAGGCCCGAGGGAGGCCCAAGGGAGAGCAGGGTGTCCACAAAGCACCACTGGACAACGGCTGCGCTTAACTCTGTGAGGCACGGAGCTCTCCATCCATCCTTTCACCTGCGCTCACCCGACGGTCTAGACGGGCGCACCTCCGGGCCTGTCCACACACTCAGTCTTGGTTCAGTTCGGGTTTAATCCTAGTTTAGTCCTGTTTTAGTCATGTTTTAGTCCTAGTTCAGTCCGGGTTCAGTCCTGTTTTAGTCCTGTTGTAGTCCTATGTCAGTCTGGTTTTAGTCCTAGTTCAGTCCTGTTTTTTCCTCCTGGTTCAGTCCTGGTTTAATGCTATTTTAAGCCTGTTTTAGGCCTAGTTCAGTCCTGTTTTAGTCCTAATTGTGAAATAAAACCTTATTTTTACATACGAATTTTCTAGGGGGCGCTATTGCACCCATCTTTCTTACATCAGTCTGTTCAGGGTCGGGGTGTAAACACACAATTAAAATTTGTGTGAAATTGGCCAAAGTTTGTGCGACTTGTCAGTTTTACCAATGGAATAACATGGAGAGGTTATGTCATCGCTATGGCAACGCCATCAAAAATATGACATGGGTGTCATGGACTTTTGGATCAGGATGCCAAAATGGAATTTTGTGCAAAATTTCAGACATTTTTCAATAGCTATTTGGGAACAATTCTCTTTTTCTCCAATATTAAATTTTGCTTCAATCTATGTTGACCATATTTTAAAGATTTGCACATAGAAGGAATCGGTGCATGGCTGTGGATCGCAGCAGCGTAAGTGTAAGAGTATGCTCGTGTGGTACTCCTGCCATCATAAACAGTTTCCTTCATTTGTTCTGAGTTACGCGTCCACACTGTTTTACCTCGTGTCTTTTCCTGCTGCGGCGTGTGGGATAAGCTTTGACTTATATATACACCGCAACAGGTGAATATGACATGGGCACCAATTAAATCTTGCATGACACTAAATAAGTATAATAATAATTATTATAATTATAATTATAATAATATAAACTAAACTAAACTAAACCAAACTATATTGCCGAAAGTGGACTCGCCTCTCCACAGATATGACCTGTAACTTGGTTTATTGGCATTATCTGCTTGTCTCCATGGAGATAGGTTTTATGCCACATTGTTATTGGTTATTGAAGGAGGTAGCAGACTCTGTACCTTTAAGTATCCTTTGAGATGTACCGACGTATTTCAGAATGATGAGAAATTAGAATTGTTACCATAGCGATTAACAATTTAAAACCAAGTCTGATATCTTTTGTCTGGGAAAATCCTCAACATGTTGCATAAGTGAAACCTGTAATATTTTTCATTCACGCGAGAATGACGTGTGCCTTTGAGCTTGGACGCCATTTTAAGGAGCATCCACAGTTCTGGTTTGATCAGTACAAGTTTTTCTTGCGTCTTACACCTGCAGCTTCATCTGAAATGTGCAGATTTTCTTTTGCTCCAGCTTCATTCACAAACTTTTACAGTGGTCACGTTTTACAGAATGGTCTCATGGGTTGTGTTTGTCTGAGACGACAGCGCTCTGTGGGGCAGAGCCTGTGTCCTGTGCAAATGGCAACAGCTCTGTCACTGCAAAGATCTGCTCTAATCCAATCTGTTTACCTCCAACAGACCTACGGGCAATTTCTGTACATTTGTCCTCACCTGGATTTTTTTCTTAATTTTGATATTAAAACTCCACCTTTGAAGTGTTATACGTCCTTTCTCATTACAGCCTGTTATTTCACAATGTGCTGCTGGAGTTTTGTCATATGGCTGAAATTAAAGATATAGGACCAGAAATATACAAACACACACAAAAACAGCAAATACAATTCACACTCTTTCATAGAAAACACACAGCAAACATGTATAAACAACTTTTTGGACATAAAAAATCCTTAATTTAGGACATCTGTAAGTAAACTAAAAAAATCCTTATTGCTTCAAAACAAAAACAAAAAGTGTAGACTTTCCTGGTGCCAGTCATGGAAACAACTCGTGTCAGGTCCAGGGCGCAGAGTCACATCACTTCCTGTATTTCCGTTTTTTTTTTTTTTTTTAACATTTCGATTTGTAAATTTTGACTAAAATAAACCTTTCAAATAAAAATAGCAAGGGATGTGCAATTACACAGACTAAGATGCATAATTTGACATTTATTTGAGAAATAAATGCACTTAGAGCGACTTTTTTAATTGTTCTGAACACAGACGCTCAGAGCATCGACCATTTTGACTCACTTCACTCTTTGGCAAAGTTTGAGCCAATCAAAATGGATGGAGTGCATGAGTTTGGTGGAAAACAAATTTCCACACTTGTTTTCCCAACGTCATCACGCAGCGTGTGATGTAGGATAATGCTGGAAATATGCCACAATAAGCTGTAGCTGTCAGCTTTTCAATGAAAAAAAAAGTTTCTATCTTTCATGATTGTAAAGTTCTACACGTTTATATAAAACATGTAAAACAGACATGTCGGTGTGGAAGGGTTAAAGGTTCTATATTACACAAAACTGACTCTTGTGAGCTTTAAGTCATGTTAGAATGTTGTTTCCTCCTCAAAAACAGAAACAGTTTTGTTTCATTTACACATGTTTGAGTTACTCTTTATTATTAGTCTGTCTACATCTCCAAAGCTCAAAATGCTCTGCTCCACCTTGTGATGTCATGTAGTGGCCTAGTTTTCAAGTAAACAACTCCTTTTATCTTTAGTTCAGTAGAGATTGGTAATTCCACGGCAGAAATCATGAATCACCAATGGGATTCATGGAGTTTAAAAACACAGTGGAGCATTTCCTGTACTACTACATGACATCACAAGGTGGAACAGTGTTTTCAGTTTGGGAGAAGGTTTGTGTGTTAAAGATGTGTGAGTGAAACAAAACACAACTCCACGTCTGTTTGTGATTACAGCATACATCCCAAAAGTGTCATCTAGGCCGTTTAAAGTAACGACCAACTAAATAATAAAATAAATCCATCTAAAAATGAACTGATCAGAAGCAAAACGACGTTCACATTTTCTATGAACTTCACATTTACACAGTGTCAGAGTTTAATGTCACTCACAAACAAAGCCAAAAAGAATAAAACACATGATTTTCACGACACAATATTTGTTCACATCTGTGTATTTTTGTCAAGTTCTCCTCCCTCCTCTTTCCTCTCCTTGCTCCTCTACTCTTCCTCTCTTTTATTCCTCCTCTTCTTTGACTATCACACTCTCCCCCTCATCTTCTCTCTCTCTTCTCTTCTCTTCTCTTCTCGTTCTTCTCGTTTCTCCTCTGTTTCCTCCCCATGTCATCCTCCTCTCTCCTGTCTCTCCTCTTTCTCTTCCATTCTCTCTCTCCTCTCTCCTCCCATGTCGTCTCCTCTGTCTCCTTTGTCATCTTCTCTCATCCATTCTTTCCTCTCCTCTCCTCTTCTCTCTGTCCTCTCTCTTTACCCTTCTCCCCATCTCTCCTCTTCTCTCTGTCCTTTCTCTTTACCCTTCTCCCCATCTCTCCTCCTCTCTCTGTCCTCTCTCTTTACCCTTCTCCCCATCTCTCCTCCTCTCCTCTCCTCTTCTCTCTGTCCTCTCTCTTTACCCTTCTCCCCATCTCTCCTTCTCTCCTCTTCTCTCTATCCTCTCTCTTTACCCTTCTCCCCATCTCTCCTCCTCTCCTCTCCTCTTCTCTCTATCCTCTGTCTTTACCCTTCTCCCCATCTCCTCTCCTCTTCCTTTTCTCTTTCTCTCCCCTCTTCCATTCCTTCTCTCCTCCTCTACTCCTTCCGCTCCTCTCTTCTCTCTCTTCCCTCTCTTTCTCTCTCTCTTTCTGCATATACAGTGTTATTGACGGCCCCCTCTCTCTCACAGCGACCCCTACTGGGAGCGAGGTGCCAGTGCGGGCAGCTGCTCCGCCCCTCGACCCAAGACTCTGCAGCTGGGACAGCAGCACACCTCGTCTCCATGGTAACAAACTATGCAACAAACAAACAGTAATAATAGTACTACAGTAAAGTGGAGGATGATTTTTTCTAGATGTGTACTTCTCTGAATGTTCCTACGTTGGTAACAGCTCCAGTTTTGTCCAAATGAAAGCGTCTGTGTCTAGTTCAAGTGCAAATCTTCACAGCGTTCAGCTCCAGTCAAATGAAGCTCATCGAGGCTGTGGTTATAGGAGACGACCTCGGGGAAAGAAGGCACCTGATTGGTCTGTTATTAATCTTGATTTAGGGACAGAATAGTGAAATAAAAACACCAGGAACAAACAGAGCTGGACATTTAAAAACCAAAATGACAAGACTCACTGTAGAGAGAGAGGGGTGATGTTTTTTCAGTAAAGCTGAGTCGATGCCACGTTCACTTCCTGTTTGGAACAGTACAGTCTACAGTCTGGTATAATCTTGTGTTTTTTTCTATTGTGAACATAAACTGTACAAAAAAGCAAGTGTGACGTCACCCATAGTGTTCATCACCACTTTAATGAAGCTGAGGAGAGAATCCATGGGTGTTAGACCAGGCTTTAGTCCTGGTTTAGTCCTGGTTTAGTCTTGGTTTAGCCCTGGTTTAGTCCTGGTTTAGTCCTGGTTTAGTCTTGGTTTAGTCCTGGTTTAGTTCTAATTAAGTCCTAGTTTAGTCCTGGTTTAGTCTTGGTTTAGTCCTGGTTTAGTTTTGGTTTAGTCCTGGTTTAGTCTTGGTTTAGTCCTGGTTTAGTTCTAATTAAGTCCTAGTTTAGTCCTGGTTTAGTCTTGGTTTAGTCCTGGTTTAGTCCTGGTTTAGTTTTGGTTTAGTCCTGGTTTAGTCTTGGTTTAATCCTGGTTTAGTCCTGGTTTAGTCTTGTTTTAGTCCTGTTTTAGTCTTGGTTTGCCCTGGTTTAGCCCTGGTTTAATCCTGGTTTAATCCTGGTTTAATCCTGGTTTAATCCTGGTTTAGTATTGATTTAGTCCTGATTTTAGTTGTGTTTTAAGCCTGGTTTTAGGGGGGTTCACTCTTTCGTGGCCCTGCACCGGTCCATGACCCGGGCTCTGGGGACCCCTGGTGTATAGAATAATTATATAAACAAATGAAAAAAAAAAGAACTTTACAGACCTGAATCATAAGGGGCCCACATTACACTATTTTCAGTTCTATTTTATAATGTTGTCTAATGTTTCCTCATCACAAACAGACCTGGACTTGTGGTTTTGTTTCATTCACAAATGTTTAACACATAAACCCTGCACATTTAGACTGAGTTCTTTCTCTCTCCACCTTGTGGTGGCTGTACGGAGGCTGAGTGGTTAATACTCATGCTTTACAACAAAAACGTTCTAGGTTGGAGGACTTTGTGTGTGGAGTTTGTATTTTCTCCCTGTGTCTGGGTGGGTTTCCTCTGGGCACATAGGTCAGTGACTTCAGGATGTAAATGACCATGTGTAGATGCCCAGCTAATGGAGGTCAAATAAATATCAATAAATAAACATCATGTGTCATACAAGAAGTGCTCCACTGTGTTTTAAAAGTGTTACTGAAACATGTGTGAATGAAACAAAACACAGGTTCAGCTCTGTTTGTGACGGGGTAACAACATTCTAACATGATGTACATAAAACCCCCAGGAGTCAGTTATGTGTAATATAGGAAGTGTTATTGTATTTTCCCCACTATATGGGCGCTCTGGATTATAAACCGCACTGTCATTAAATTTGAACTTTTTTCACAAATAAACCGCACCAGACTTTAAAGGAAACCCAACAGTGTGATGGGTGAGTGGTTTTGTTTGTTTGTTCGTTCACGGTGACTCTGGGCTTTGTTCAGTTGTGGCGTGTAGGGAGGGTGTGTCTGGGACCAACGGATTGTCGGCGTGTTCACAGTGACTCAGTTGTTCAGTTGTGTCTAGAAGTGGCACATTGCACTCACTTTTTTGGTTCATTCCTCCGTTCTGTTCCTCGTCGGCGTGGAGTGATGAGTGTGTCTGTGGGTGTGTTTGGTTGTGCGGTCACTGTCTGCTCCGTGTGTGTTTGCGTGTGCTGCGGGTGTTGTGGCTTTGTAGTTTACTGGATTCGTGTATAGGGCGCTCTGGATTGTGTGTTGTTTTTTGATGGGGTCAGAGCAGGGGTGTGCAATACGTCGATCCCGATCTACCAGTACTCGTCTCGGACTTGTGTTTGGACTCGGTCTTGTCTCTCACTCGAGGTCTGACACTCAACAAGTGTGATCATATTTCATTACGGCCGCTGCTGTTGGCAATAAACTTGTTTGGTTTGGTAAATGTGCAGAGGCTGGTAAATATCACTGCAAAACCACAAAAGAATGCAACTCCAGTTTGGAACTTTAAAAAACAGGTTTAAAAATCTTCCTTCACTTTTTTCACAGTTTTGTGTAAAAAGCCAGAGGAAGTTCTCTTAAAGAAGAGGTTCTCAAACTGTGGGTGAGGGTCCAAGGTAGGTCATTAGGTCGATCATTTTGACTTGGTCATTTTGTAAGTAGCTCACATGCTGAAAAAGTGTGAGCAGCCCTGGGTTAGAGGCTTAAGAGTGCGCCCTATAACCCGGAAAATACGCTAAGTTTGTCAGTTTTCCTTTTTCTTATGACGCTTGCTGTAATTTTGCATTTTACCTTCAAAACATGGACTTTTCCCTGATTTTGTAAATGATAAATAGTACATTTCTCACAATCATCATGTGTTGAAATGCAGGTCAGTCCTCTTCACCTCCTCTCATCCTCTGTTTTTCTCTGAAGCGTTTGTGGAGCGTTTGGCAGATCCGTCCATTGTTGTTTTCCGGGTTTCATTTGTGTATTTGTATTGTTTGATGTGGTTTGGAGATAAGCTCTGGCTGAGTTTGGGCTCATTTGACTCGGGCTTATCTGAACCGGGATCAGACGAGCTGCTCCCAGAGGTCAGGCCTGTACAGAGGGCGGCCATTTTGTTTGTTTGTTTGTTTGTTTGTCTGAAGTGAGTAAACAACAGGACCTCGGGGGAATGTGTGTGATGGAAGAGCAGAGAGGCTGATGTGGGATTATCTAGAGGCCGTCGTTTTATATTCATATTGTTCATGGATGTAGATTTACAGCTTTAAATCTTGTGTTTTACATTTGTACACCTCAGCTTTGAAATTATAAATACTGAACCAAGACTAGACCAGACTAGACCTGGACTAAACCAGGACTAAACCAGGACCACATCTAAACCAGGACTAAACTCAGACTAAACCTGGACTGAACCAGGACTAAAACAGGACTAAATCAAGACTAAACCAGGACTAAACTAAAACTAAATGAGGACTAGACCTGGACATTAAATAAAGAAGAACTAACCCAAGACTAAACCAGGACTAAACCAGGACTAACTCAAGACTAAACCAGGACTAAACAAAGACTAAACCAGGACTAAATCAGTACTAACCGAAGACTAAAACAGGACTAGACCAGGACTGAACCAGGACTAAACTGGACTAAACCAAAACTAAATGAGGACTAGACCTGGACTAAAATAAACAAGAACTAACCCAAGACTAAACCAGGACTAAACCAAGACCACATCTAAACCAGGACTGAACCAGGACTAAAACAGGAGTAAATCAAGACTTAACCAGGACTAAATCAGGACTAACCCAAGACTAAACCAGGACCAAACTGGGGCTAAACCAGGTCTAAGTGAGTCCTTAAGTGGCTCTGTGGTCTGTGAGTTGGGTCTTGGTTCATTTGAGATGTTCTGCTCCAGTGCATTGTGGGTAAAAGGCATGAGGCTCAAATCTGATCCAGAAAAATGAGAAAATGATGGAGGGATTACACTGACAGAAGAGAACGCTTTCTCACCCACTCTCTGTCTCTCCTCTTTCTCCTTCTCTCCTCTCCATCCTCTCATAATCTCACTCCTCTTTTTCCCCCTTGTGTCTCTCTCCTCTCTCTTTCCCTCGCTTCTCTATATCATTGTTTTTTCTACCGACCCCTCTTGCTCTCTCCATCTCCTCCTCTTCTCCTTTTTTCTATTGCCCCTCTTCTTTCTTTCTTCTCTCCTCCCTTCTTTTTTCCCCTCTCTCCTCTCCCTGCCCCCTCTTCCTCCCTCTCTCCTTCTCTCTCTCAGAGGTCAGAGTTCATTCTTTCAGTCTTACACAGAACAGATGGAGTCTGCGTCCTTGGACCAAACTGTCTCTTTCTCCTCAACAAAAATTAACTCCTTTTACCTCATTTACACCTGAGAACAGACCACTGCTCCTGTCTGCTCCTGTCTGCTCCTGTCTGCTCCTGTCTGCTCCTCTGGCCCTGCTCCTGTCTGCTCCTGTCTACTGTACCTCCGTCCTTTTCTTCTCATAGTTAGGACATAGGAGTTTGGACAAAGAAGTGAGGGTGTAGGACATAAGAGCTAGGAAGCAGGAGTTAGGCCATAGGAATTAGAACATAGGAGCTAGGGCGTAGGGGTTAGGATGTACGAGCTAGGATATAGGAGTTAGGACATAGGAGCTGGGCGGTAGAAGCGTAGAGTACGAGCTAGGATGTAGGAGCTAGGGCGTAGGAGTTAGATGTAGGAGTTAGGACATAGGAGCTAGGATGTAAGGGGTTAGGCTGTACGGGCTAGGACATAAGAGTTAGGACATAGGAGCTTAGAGTAGGAGCTAGGATGTAGGAGTTAGAACATAGGTCTTAAGACGTAGGAATTAGGACGTAGGAGCTTGGACGTAGGAGCTAGGATGTAGGAGTTTGGACATAGGAGTTAGGAGGTGAGAGTTAAGATGTAGGAGCTAGGATGTAGGAGTTAGGATGTAGGAGCTAGAACATAGGAGTTAGGAGGTGAGCGTTAGGATGTAGGAGCTAGGACGTAGGAGCTAGGACTAGGAGTTAGGACATAGGAGCTAGGATGTAGGAGCTAGGATGTAGGAGTTTGAACATAGGAGTTAGGAGGTGAGCGTTAGGATGTAGGAGCTAGGACGTAGGAGTTAGGACATAGGAGCTAGGACATAGAAGTTAGGATGTAGGAGGTAGGACATAGGAGCTAGGATGTAGGAATTAGGACATAGGAGTTTGGACATAGGAGTTAGGACACAGGAGCTGGGACATAGGTGTCAGGATGTAGGAGCTAAGACGCAGGTGTTAGGACATAGGAGTTAGAACACAGGAGGTGGGAAGTAGGAGTTAGGAGGTAGGAGATAGGGCGTAGGTGTTAAGACATCGGTGGTAGGAAATAGGAGCTAAGACATAGGAGTTAGGACATAGGAGGTGGGACAAAGGAGCTGAGGTGTAGGAGTTAGTAGGTGGGAGCTAGGGGGTAGGAGCTAGGATGTAGGAGTTAGGCCATAGGAGCTAGGAGGTATAGGGTGTAGATGGTGTAATGTGTCTCTCTGAGGTCTGTGCTTAACGAAGGAGAGCTGCTAATTTCACAGCAATTCTCCACCGTTCCACCTCAGTGCTCCCGTGTGCTGGGATTAAAGAACGAGAGAGAGAGGAGAGAGGAGGAGAGGAAGACAGGAGGAGAGGAGGAGAGGAGAGAGACCTCAGTGCTCCCGTGTGCTGGGATTAAAGAACGAGAGAGAGAGGAGAGAGGGAGGAGAGGAAGACAGGAGGACAGGAGGAGAGAGAGGAGAGAGACCTCAGTGCTCCCGTGTGCTGGGATTAAAGAACGAGAGAGAGAGGAGAGAGGGAGGAGAGGAAGACAGGAAGACAGGAGGAGAGGAGGAGAGGAGAGAGACCTCAGTGCTCCCGTGTGCTGGGATTAAAGAACGAGAGAGGAGAGAGGGAGGAGAGGAAGACAGGAGGACAGGAGGAGAGGAGAGAGAGAGACCTCAGTGCTCCCGTGTGCTGGGATTAAAGAACGAGAGAGAGAGGAGAGAGAGAGGAGAGGAAGAGGAGGAGAGGAGAGAGAGGAGAGAGACCTCAGTGCTCCCGTGTGCTGGGATTAAAGAACGAGAGAGAGAGGAGAGAGGGAGGAGAGGAAGACAGGAGAGAGAGAGGAGAGGAGAGAGAGAGAGAGAGAGAGAAGAGAGAGAAGAGAGAGAGAGAGAGGAGAGAGAGAGAGAGAGAGAGAGAGAGAGAGAGAGAGAGAGAGAGAGAGAGAGAGAGAGAGAGAGAGAGAGAGAGAGAGAGAGAGAGAGAGAGGAGAGAGAAGAGAGAGGAGAAGAGAGAGAGAGAAGAAGAGAGAAGAGAGAGGAGAAGAGAGAGAGACCTCAGTGCTCCCGTGCGCTATAAGTGAGGTGCAAGGAAGAGAGGAGAGAGGGAGGAGAGGAAGAGAGAGACCTTATTTCTCCAGTGTGCAGGGATTATAGAGAGGAGAGAGGGAGAGAGGAAAGGAAAGAGAAGGAGCGGAGAGGGAGAGAGAGGTAGAGAGGAGAGAGAGACACTGGGATTGCTGGGATTAAAAAGAGGAGAGAAGGAGAGAGAGAGGAGAGAGAGAGGAGAGAAGGAGAGAGAGAGGAGAGAGAGAGGAGAGAGAGAGACCTCAGAGTCCACCTCAGTGACTTTAGTCAAAGACTGACAGGAAGAAGAGGAGGAGAGAAAGAGAGAAAGAGAGGAGGAGAGGAAAGAGGATGGATGAAACAGAGAGAGGAGAGAAAGGGAGGAAAGAGAGAGAGAGAGAGGAGAGGAGAGAGTGTGTGTCAGTGCACTAGAGGAGCAGAGAGATAAACTGACTCACACCAAATATGTGATATGTCCATAAATATACAAATATACAAATACACAGATACACAAATATACAAATATACAATACACAGATACACAGATACACAAATATACAAATACAAATATACAAATATACAAATATACAAATATACAAATATACAAATATACAAATACACAGATACACAAATATACAAATATACAGATACACAGATATACACAGATACACAAATATACAAATATACAAATATACAAATATACAGATACACAGATACACAAATATACAAATATACAGATACACAGATACACAAATATACAAATATACAAATATACACAGATACACAAATATACAAATATACAGATACACAGATACACAGATACACAAATATACAAATATACAGATACACAAATACACAAATATACAAATACACAGATACACAAATATACAAATACACAAATATACAGATACACAAATACAATATACAAATATACAAATATACAAATACACAAATACACAAATATACAAATATACAAATACACAAATACACAAATATACAAATATACAAATACACAAATACACAAATACACAGATACACAGATACACAAATACACAAATACACAGATACACAAATATACAAATATACAAATACAAATATACAAATACACAAATATACAAATACACAAGATACACAAATATACAAATACACAAATATACAAATACAAATATACAAATATACAAATATACAAATATACAAATACACAAATATACAGATACACAAATATACAAATACACAGACACACAAATATACAAATATACAAATACACACAAATACACAAATACACAAATATACAGATACATACAATATACAAAATATACAATACACAAATATACAAATAAATACACAAATACACAAATATACAGATACACAAATATACAAATATACAAATACACTAATATACAAATACACAAATATACAAATACACAAATATACAAATATACAAATACAAATACACGAATATACAAATACACAAATATACAAATATACAAATACACTAATATACAAATATACAAATACACGAATATACAAATACACAAATATACAGATACACAAATACACAGATACACAAATACACAAACACACACACACAAAAAAAATACACAGATACACAAATGTGTGTATTCACTTTTTTTTTTTTTTTTTGCATGTTTTCACAAACTCAACAGTCCTGGACTATTCACTCTAAATAAACTCTAAATGCTTCTTTTGGTTCGTTTGGCTTCAGTACAAACCTCACTGCTGCTGTGGGACTTGTCCCCTGGGCCCTGTCGCACCTGTCGGGCCCTGTCACACCTGTTGATGGCCCTGTCACACCTGTCGGCCCTGTCACACCTGTCGATGGCCCTGTCACACCTGTCGATGGCCCTGTCGCACCTGTCGGGGGCCAAGATGGATTCACAAACTCACAAGAATCATGAGAATCCATGTTGCTGCGCAGGATCATCTGTAGGCCCAAAGATCAAAAAGGACAAACAGAGAAAGAGAGAGAGAGAGAGAGAGAGAGAGAGAGAGAGAGAGAGAGAGAGAGAGAGAGAGAGAGAGAGGAGAGAGAGAAGAGAGAGGAGAGAGGAGAGGGAGGAGAGAGGAGAGAGAGAGGAGAGAGAGGGAGATGAAGCGTCTAAATCAGAACTAAACCAGGACTATTGGCAGTTTAACAGTCATGGACAATAACCCAGGACTAACCCAGGACTAACCCAGGACTAACCCAGGACTAACCCAGGACTAACCCAGGACTAAACCCGGTCTAAACCCTCAGCCCACACAAAGCTCTTTTCTTCTTTTTAATTAGTCGTTTTAAAGTGAAACTTTATTCTTGGTCACATTGGCCGTTAAATGATGTCTAATATTAATCCAAGGCCTTTTAATTAATGTGTGTGAATAATTAGCATTTTAATGAGGCCTTCTTTGTCAGTTCGGGGTTTTGTGGCGTTCAGTGGTTTTTCCGGCGCGCTGACGGGAGATTGATGTTCAGTGGTGAATACGGCGCGTCCCGCCTTCGTTCAGGATATTTATGGAAATGATGGAAACACCAGAATTACAGCCGCAGTCGCTCTGTGTTGTTGTTACTAATTTATGTGTCAATTCATCATTAGTAATTAATACAAGCGCTAAAAACGTGAACGAGCAGTTTAAAACGATGTAATTGTTGTTAATGAGATGCAAAAAATGAGAAGGAAATAAAAATGCCTAAAGGGTAAATATGACAAAAGACAGGAGCAGACAGGAGCAGACAGGAGCAGGAGACAGGGAGACAGAGCAGGAGCAGCAGGAGCACAGGAGCAGACAGGAGCAGCAGCAGACAGGAGCAGACAGAGAGCAGAGCAGGAGCAGCAGGAGCAGACAGGAGCAGACAGGAGCAGACAGGAGACAGGAGCAGACAGGAGCAGACAGGGAGCAGACAGGAGCAGGCAGGAGCAGGCAGGAGGCAGGCAGGAGCAGACAGGAGCAGGCAGGAGCAGGCAGGAGCAGACAGGAGCAGACAGGAGCAGACAGGAGCAGACAGGAGCAGACAGGAGCAGACAGGCAGACAGGACAGGAGCAGCAGGCAGGAGCAGCAGACAGGAGCAGACAGGAGCACAGGAGCAGACAGGAGCAGACAGGAGCAGACAGGAGCAGACAGGAGCAGCAGCAGGAGCAGACAGAGCAGCAGAGACAGGAGCAGCAGACAGGAGCAGACAGGAGCAGACAGGAGCAGACAGCAGGCAGGGAGCAGACAGAGAGACAGAGCAGGAGCAGGAGCAGACAGGAGCAGACAGGAGCAGACAGGAGCAGACAGGAGCAGGCAGGAGCAGACAGGAGCAGACAGGAGCAGGACAGGAGCAGACAGGAGCAGCAGACAGGAGCAGACAGAGCAGACAGGAGCAGACAGGAGCAGACAGGAGCAGACAGGAGCAGACAGGCAGGAGCAGACAGGAGCAGACAGGAGGTTATTTTGTGTGTGTTTGATGATGTTATCTTTGCTCATGACTGGACTGGACTTTACGGACTGCTCTTTCTCCTCCTTCTACCTCTCTTTCCTCTCTTCTCTCTCTCTTCTTTTCTCTCTGTCTTTCCATCTCGTATCTTTCTCTTGTTTTGTCTCTCCTCCTCTCCTTTCTCTCCTTTCTTCCTTGCTGCTCTCCTATAGCACACAGGAGCACTGAGGTCTCTCTCTCCTCTCTCCTTTCTCCTCTCTTCACCTCCTACCTCTCTCCTCTCTCTCTCTTTTCTTTTCTTTCTTCCTCCTCTGGCCCCCCCTCGCCTTCTCCTCTTCTCTCCTCCCTCTCTCCATCCCCCTTCATGTCCTCCTCAACCTCCTTCTCCTTCCCTCTCTCCTTTTTCTCTGTCTTACTCCCTCCTCTCTCTTCCCCCTCTGTATCTCTTTCTCCTCCTCTCTTTCTCTCGCTCTTATCTAACATCTATCTCTTCACACACGTCCCTCCGTTCCTGGGCTGTTGTTATCACTGTGAGTTTAAACACACAGAATCTATATTCAAATGAAGACACACAAGCGTTTAGAATAAAGATTTCACTTTCACAGAGTTTGGTTTTTGTCTTCGAACTAAAACCGCCGCTGTTTCTTCATTTTACACAAACACCCCCGAAGACAGAAATAATAGTCGTAGATGTTACTGTTTTCATTCCAAAGTACTGAATCTGTACAGAAGATAAGATGGAAATTGTACTTTTAGATCTTAAATGTGATAATTTTGGAAACGCGAATCTTAAATCGGTCAAACGTGGTGATGATCTGAGATGGTTTTGGTTGGAGAAGGTGAGTTCTGCACATGATCTGAACTCTGACACTTCCACCAATCAGATTCAAGTATTCATCATGTCGCTCAGATGTTTTTTCGATCTCTTTCAGTCAGAGCGTCAGAGTTCAGATCATGTGCAGATCTCCCCCTCTCCATCCAAAACCATTCTCAGATCATCACCACGTTTGACCAATTTAAGATTCGTGTTTCCAAAATGATCACATTTTCATTCCAAAGTACTGTATCTGTGCAGAAGATAAGATGGAAATTGTACTTTTAGATCGTAAATGTTCCTGAAAATGTGATCATTTTGGAAACGTGAATCTTAAATTGGTCAAACGTGGTGATGATCTGAGATGGTTTTGGTTGGAGAGACTGAAAGAGATCGAAAAAACATCTGAGCGACATGATGAATACTTGAATCTGATTGGTCGAAATGTCACAACGGCAGAAAAAAAAAACAAAAAAAACACACCCCTCAAACTCTTGTTAAATCCAGTTGAGAGAAAAGCACAGATAATCTTTTCTGCTCACAAATGCACTGTAAAATCTAACACTACCTCTTTATTTCGTGGATCTTAATGATTGTGGTAAAGTAGCAGGGACTTTCAGCAAGAAAAAAGCACATTACTGTCGATTAGATAAAGGTCGACTTGAATGAGACGAGGAACTTCAACAGTGACGTTAACTTCTTGGGTTCTTTTTAAAGACAAAACAGGAAAGTGTATTTATCTTGTTGACATGTTTCGGCTCCTCGCTGCAGGCCATCTTCAGAAGTGTCCCCGGTGTTGGTGGTGACGTGTCGTATATCAGCTGTTGTTACTTCCTGTAGGACAACCACATTACAGATTGGGACGGGGCTCGGGTCATTGGATCAGAAAACAACAAGTTCAAACGCTGGATCAAGGAGGACATTGAAATTAATTAGGACAGAATTAACTGTGATGACGGCGCGTTCCTCCTTTCACACACCTGGGACACCCTCCTCCACAGAACATCGGGCGACGGGAGGCGTGGTCAGTCTGAGCCACCTGCCAGGTCCATCAGGTTGACCACGCCCACAGGAAGTAACAACAGCTGATATACGGACACGTCACCACCAACACCGGGGACACTTCTGAAGATGACTTGCAGCGAGGAGCCGAAACATGTCAACAAGGTAAACACACTTTACTGTATTGTCTTTAAAAAGAACCCAAGAAGTTAAAGTATATAAGAAGACAAAATGAACATCTTTGACTCAACAGTGATGTGTTACTGACAAGAGTCCAGCTCCATTTCCCAGTCTGTTCCACTCCTCCTTTTGCTGCCTCCCTGTTTTTCCTACAGATGCCAATCATTCCCTGATCCTCCCAGAGTGTCTCTATATCCTCCCTCTGTTCACTCAGTCTTTTCTCGATTAAACCTGTTCACCTGTTTTGTTTCTTCCAGTATTTTTTGAGCTCTAAGTTCAGGGGCCTTTGTTGAATTGACGTGGAATGATCGAGCTTTATGATTTTATTGTTTAACGTGATGATGTGTTTTGAACTTAAGCTGAACAAAAGTTTTTCAAAGACTAATAAATATTCAAATCCTCATGTACCTACATTATTGTAGAATAGAACCTGTTTTACTCTAACTTGTAATTATAAGTAACATTTATTTGCTCAGTTCAAGGTGTTTGGTTTCCATAGTTTTATCAAGTGAGATGAACTTCCTCTTAAAGTAAAGGTTACTACATATTTCAGATTGGAGAAACTGACTGGCTGGCACAGCTTCACACTTCAAAGTTCACTTCACTTTCTGAGCCTAGTTTGATGAAAGAGGAATTTACTGAACACTACACTGAGGAATGACTTGTAGCTCAGCTTTAGATTCACATTCCACTTTAGTCAGATTTTTTAAGCCAATCAGTTTCCTAGATTTTTTCAAGTAAGATTAACATATTAGGTTTTACAGTGTGCACAAAGTGCTTACCTTCTAGCCAGGCTGGCGCCACCTAGTGCCTCCACTCAATTTCATTTCTCTCCAGCGACTAATTCAGGAATCAGAAAACACTAGACGGTTTACAAGAACCCTGGAAGTGTGAGTTCAGGCACCAGCCAATCAGAGAAGAGTGATACATTCTGTGTTGGCAACGATTCTTGAGATTGAGGATTTAAAGCTGGAACAAAGAGAATGTTTGGTGAATTTCATCAAGGGGAAAGACGTTATTGTCCTTCTTCCTACACAATTTGGGAAAAGCTTAATATACCAGTTAGTCCCGTTAGTGGCGCATTACATACGTCACAACCAAATAGCAGCGATTGGATGAATTTTAAAAAAGTACCCGCCTACAGTCAAGTGAACAAATTCTAACAGTGTGAGGTCAGACTGTTTCCACTAAGTGAAACCGGCTGATGAATCAGGCCACTTACCTTCTACATGTTTGGCAAAAATTAATTGTCAGTGTTTGTGATGACAGAGTGTCAAGTATGTGTGCCTGTGCCGCCATGTTTGTTTTGGTTATTTTGGCTCCGCCCACACCACAGCGCTGCTTTGTGACTGGCCTGTCTGCTCTGGGCTGAAGTTGAACCTTTCAGAGTGTCTCAAGGTGGATTCTTATGAGTTTGTGAACTCACAGATACAGTGAGAGTCCATCTGTGTGTGAGGTTGGATGAAGAGGTGACAGGTGCAGGACACAACACACTTCTGTCTCAGGGACAAAATGTGACGCACCAAACACCACAGACTGGAGAAGGACTGAAAAATCTACAACATATTTTATTTTTATTGCATCTTAAAAACAGCTCCATTACCACTTTTTTTCCCCTTGTATTAATTTAATGTATTTAAAAATCTTAACGTACAATCAAGAAAATGGTTTGACTAGAGGAGTACACACAGTTACAGGTGTAGTGTAAGAAGTACACAAGTGACTACATGTTAAAGTACACGTGTATGTGTCCACTCCTGTGCCGTGTTCTCTGGTCTCTGCGGAGTCGGACTGTCGCTCTGATCCACTGTTCCACACAGATCTGTTTTTATGAGAGACTTTAAATCCATCACACACAGAGCGGCCGGAGGTCACGGGGTTAACTCAGGGTCAAACGGGGTCAAACTGTCCATACATCATGTGACTGCGAGCTGTCGCCGGGCAGATTTACACAACACCGTAAAACAAAAATACACTGGTACTGAAGTGGTACTGAGGTTTGAAATAGTCCTGGTTTAGTCTTAGTTTAGTCCTGGTTTAGTCCTGGTTCCGTCCTGGTTTAGTCCTAGTTTAGTCCTTGTTTAGTCCTGGTTTAGTCCTGGTTTAGACCTGGTTTAGACCTGGTTCAGACCTGGTTCAATCCTGGTTTAGTCCTAGTTTAGTCCTGGTTTAGTCCTGGTTTAGTCCTGGTTTAGTCCTGGTTTAGTCTTGGTTTAGTCCTGGTTTAGTCCTAGTTTAGTCCTGGTTTAGTCCTAGTTTAGTCTTGGTTTAGTCCTGGTTTAATCCTGGTTTAGTCCTGATTTAGTCCTAGTTTTAGTCCTGGTTTAGTCCTAGTTTAGTCTTGGTTTAGTCCTGGTTTAGTCCTAGTTTAGTCCTGGTTTAGTCCTGGTTTAGTCCTGGTTTAGTCCTAGTTTAGTCCTGGTTTAGTCCTGGTTTAGTCTTGGTGCGGACCTGGTTTAGTCCTGGTTTAGTCCTAGTTTAGTCCTGGTTTAGTCCTGGTTTAGTCTTGGTGCAGACCTGGTTTAGTCCTGGTTTAGGCCTAGTTTAGGCCTGGTTCAGACATGGTTTAGACCTCATTCAGTCCCGGTTTAGTCCTGGTTTAGTCCTGGTGCAGATGTGGTTCAGTCCTGATTTAGTCCTAGTTTAGTCCTGGTTTAGACCTGGTTTAGACCTGGTTTAGTCCTAGTTTAGTCCTGCTTTAGTCCTGGTTTAGTCCTGGTTTAGTCCTGGTTTAGTCCTGCTTTAGTCCTGGTGCAGACGTGGTTCAGTCCTGATTTAGTCCTAATTTAGTCCTTATTCAGTCCCGGTTTCAGTCTTGGTGTAGTTCTTGTTCAGTCCTGGTTTAGTCTCTTTTCCTGTTTGACCTCTGTATTCTACTGTTGTGTCCTTGAGCAAGACACTCCTCTCTTTATAATCCCTATTTATAATTTGTTTTCTGTGATAACTCAGTAAATCGTCTCTCTCTCTTCTCCTCCTCCTCTGCTTTGGTGGCCAATTTTTCTATCTCTCTTTCTCTCCTTTCCTCACAACTTTCTTTCTTTTACTCTCTCTCTCCTCTCTGTGTCTTCCTTCTTCATCCTTTTTCTCTCCTCCTCTTTCTCTCCTCTCCCTCCTGTTTATCCTCCTCTCTCTCTCTCTCTCTCTCTCTCTCTCTCTCTCTCTCTCTCTTTCCTCCCGCCCACTGAGGTTTTTGCGTCTGATTTATTGCCGACGTAATTTGTGTCGTCGTGCGCTGATGAGAGGAGAAACGGAGAGATAGAGAGATAAAAGAGAGAGGGAAAGAGAGAGAGAGTGAGAGGGGGGAGTCAGCGAGAGAAAGAGGGATGGAGAGGGAGGGAGCGAGGGAGTGCATTTGTGTAAAAGAGGATAAATGGTGATGAGGTGCAGATACAGAGGAGGGACAGACTGCAACACGTCACTTTACAATCAACTTTATATTTATCCTCCACAGAAAGAGAGAGAGAGAGAGAGAGAGGAGGGTGTGAGGGAGGGATAGAGAAGAAGAGAGAGATGAGAAAAGAGGAAGAGAGGAAGGAGGATAGAGTGAGGAAAGAGAGGGGACATTGAGATAGAAAGAGAGGAGGGGGGAGAGAGAGAGCGAGAGAGGAGAGAGAAAGAAAGTAAGGCAGGGATTGAGAGAGAAGAAGAGAGTGAGGAGCGTTTGAGTGAGAGAGGGAGAGAGGAGGGAATGAGGAAGAGATAAAGAACAAGAGAGAGACGAGAAAGGAAGAGAGGAGGGAGGATAGAGCGAGGAATGAGAGAGGGAGAGAGGAGGAGGGGGAGATAGAAGAAAGAGGAGAGGGAAGATAAAGAGAGAGAGAAAGGGAGGGAGTGACAGAAGGAGAGAGAGGAGCGTGTGAGTGAGAGGAAGAGAGGAGGGAGTGAGGAAGAGACAGAGAATAAGAGAGAAGAAAAGAGAAGAGTGGAGGGAATATAGAGAAAGAGAGGAGGGAGAAACAGAAAGAGAGGAGGGAAGACAGAGAGAAAGAAAGAAATTAAGAGAGAAATGGAGGGAGTGAGAGAGAGAAGAAGAGAGAGGAGCGTGTGAGTGAGAGAAGAGGGAGAGGCAGAGAAGAAGAGAGATGAGAAAAGAGGAAGAGACGAGGGAGGATAGAGTGAAGAAAGAGAGGGGAGTGGGGAGGAAGAGAGGACGGAAAATGAAGAGAGGGGAGGGTTAGAGAGAGGAGAGAGAGAGAGAGAGAGAGAGAGAGAGAGAGAGAGAGGAAGGCACACCTGCAGAGTTCTGTGTTGTTGGGCTGATTCTGGTCTGGACAGTTTTGCTGAATGTCTCTCCCTCTTCGCCACACTCACTCTCCTGTCTCCAGTGTGACATCAAACCACACAGAGTAGAGCGCCTCACTCTGGGGCGCCTCACCCTGGAGCGCCTCACTCTGGAGCGCCTCACACTGGAGCGCCTCACTCTGGGGCGCCTCACTCTGGAGCGCCTCACTCTGGGGCGCCTCACTCTGGAGCGCCTCACACTGGGGCGCCTCACTCTGGGGCGCCTCACTCTGGGGCGCCTCACTCTGGGGCGCCTCACTCTGGGGCGCCTCACTCTGGGGCGCCTCACTCTGGGGCGCCTCACTCTGGAGCGCCTCACACTGGGGCGCCTCACTCTGGAGCGCCTCACTCTGGAGCGCCTCACTCTGGAGCGCCTCACTCTGGGCGCCTCACTCTGGAGCGCCTCACTCTGGGGCGCCTCACTCTGGGGCGCCTCACTCTGGAGCGCCTCACTCTGGAGCGCCTCACTCTGGAGCGCCTCACACTCTGGAGCGCCTCACTCTGGAGCGCCTCACTCTGGAGCGCCTCACTCTGGGGCGCCTCACTCTGGGGCGCCTCACTCTGGAGCGCCTCACTCTGGAGCGCCTCACTCTGGAGCGCCTCACTCTGGGGTGCCTCACTCTGGGGCGCCTCACTCTGGGGCGCCTCACTCTGGAGCGCCTCCTCACCCTCAGCGCCTCACTCTCTGCAGCGCTCACCCTGCAGCGCCTCACTCTGGAGCGCCTCACTCTGGAGCGCCTCACTCTGGGCGCCTCATCTCAACCAACAATCTGATCTGAGTCTTTGTGTCAGAGATCAGTGAACCGATCAAACACTGAACACAGGTTTGAATGTCCCACACCTCATTAACACTGTAAACCGAGGAAACAGCAGCGATCCTGCCTCTGTTTAATCTCACAGTTGCCATGTCCACTTCTTTACTGCAGATCTGAGCTCCTGCTTTTTGGAAAGTCACTTGCAAATTTGACAGCAGCAGTTTCTCATCATAAAACAGGTGATTGATTGTGCCTTTGTTCAGGTCTGTTTCAAAACATTGACTCATTCACTGAAATACCAGCAGTTCATGTTTTAAAATAGTTATTTGTGTTCAATTTTCCCTTTAAAAAAATGTATTTTATTAATTAATTAATGTATTTATTTATTTATATCTTCAACACTGCAGTGTAGATATGAATGCTCATTTCCATCTGTCGTCCCTCAGCAGGTGACACCACAAATTTAACAGAAAAAACAACAATAACAAGTGACAGTTCTAAAGTAAAAGTGTCCACAAGTCTGGTTTTCCTTTAGCCGCTGTCACAGTGTGATGTGAAAGTGTCCAGTGTTGGAGTCTCTTTTATTCATAATGGGAGAATGTTCCAGAACTTCGTGCCTCTGACTGAGACACACTTTGTCCAAATGTAATGCGTCTGTGTGGAGCTCACAGTTCCCTCGGGCTGTGACTCTAGTTCCCACTGACAGTCTTTACTTTAATAAAATCCTGTAACGGAGGGGGGCAAGTCCATATAAAACTTATATAAAACATCCATGTTTAAAATCAAGCAAATTGCACTTATCTAAAATAGTGCAGTGGTGAAATAAGAGTGGTTTCTTGTTCAATATTTTACGGCTTTTAAAAAAGTGATTCGACTGGTTTGAGTTTTGTGTGAGCAGCAAGTGACCGTGTGTTTCTGCAACACTCTACATGAGACACAATCATGGAGTGTAAAAACATTCATGTGGCATATAGAGTCATGAAGGATCTTACTTGTCTGTTTTTCAAAGACTTGGTTTTGTGTTATTGTTATGGGAAATGTATTCTGTACATTTGACCCTCCTTCAGTGTCTGGGTTAAACCTGTCAGGAGCTGTGGGATCCATCTCCAGATCTTGAGCTATTTGGGAGTTTGGTTGAATGTTGTTCTCTGAAAATGTGGCAACCCTGAACCTCCCACCTCCTCGTCTCTCTTTCTCTTTCTCTTTCTAACCCCTCCTTTGTCTTTTGTCTCTGCAGGCTTCAGGCTCTGAGGAAGGAGAAGTCCAGAGACGCAGCTCGCTCTCGCAGAGGGAAAGAGAACTTTGAGTTTTATGAGTTGGCAAAAATGCTCCCTCTGCCTGGAGCCATCACCAGTCAGCTGGACAAAGCGTCCATCATCCGTCTGACCATCAGCTATCTGAAGATGAGGGACTTCGCCAACCAGGGAGACCCGCCCTGGAACCTGCGCATGGAAGGACCGCCCCCCAACACGTCTGTCAAAGGTAAGACACGCCCACTGACACATAAGACACGCCCCTAACATGTCTGCCAAAGGTAAGACACGCCCACTGACAAATAACACACGCCCCCGCCAAACAAAGGTAAAACGTGCAGATTATGATAGACATGCCCACCAAAGCAAAAGACACGCCCCTAACACACAAGACCCACCCTGTAACCTGTGCATGAAGGGACCGCCCCCCCCACACATCTGTCAGAGGTAAGACACGTCCCCTGACACATAGACACGCCCAAATACACCTGTCAAAGGGAAGACATACCTACTAACACAAAAGACACACCCTCTGACACATAAACACAGCCCCCAACACATCTGTCAAAGGTAAGACACGCCCCCTGACAAATAAGACACACCCACTACCTCATAAGACATGCCCCCTGACATGTCTTTTAACAGTAAGACTGTCAAAGTTAAGACATGCCCACCAAGACATAAGACACTCCCTTTAACACCTAAGACACGCCCCTAACTCACCTGTCAAAGGTAAGACACTCCCCTTAACACATAAGACAGGCCCCCTAACATGCCTGTCAAAGGTAAGACACGCCCCCTGACAAATAAGACACACCCACTGATGCATAAGACACACCCACTGACACAAAAGACACACACATTGACACAAAAGACACGCCCCTTACTATCAACAGTAAGCCATGCCCACTGTCACATAACGCATGGCCACTGACACATAAAACACGCCCCCTGACATGCCTGTCAAAGGAAAGACATGCCCCCTGACAAATAACACACCCACTGACACATGAGACACGCCCATTGATGAATAAGACACACCCACTGACACATAAGACACGCCCACTGAAATATAACACACGCCCCCTAACACGTCTGTGAAAGTTAAGACACACCCACTAATGTATAAGCCACGCCCCCTAAAAAATCTGTCAAAGGTAAGGCACGCCCACTGACACATAAGACACGCCCACTGACACATAAGACACGCCCACTGACATATAAGACGCGCCCCCTAAAAATCTGTCAACGGTAAGACACGCCCACTACAGCACTGGACACGCCCCCTGACACACGAGTCCCGCAGTAGAGCCTGTACATAAACCAATCCAACGATTCATCTTTCAAATGAACCTAACCCATAAGCCCCTCCTCCTCCCACATATCTGACCCTGTCTAATAAAACATCCATCAAAGTTAAGACCCGCCTCCCGACCCGTCAGTCAGCTGTCAGCTCACCCCAGTCTGACGCCTTTAAAGCTTGTAGAATGATCTTGTTGGTCAAATGCCATTAGTATTAGAACAAACTTTAATTGTAATGCTAATGTCTGTAATGGTGCATGTCCTTGAGTACTTTTTCTTCAGCATCTCATGAGATAGAGCCTTGAAAAAAGTCTCTCCTTTTAGAAAAGACACATTTCCAATAGCCGCGCTCACTTCCTGAGATCATTTCAGATTTGCATTTTACAGGACAATGTACAGTTACACAATGTCTGGGCAGATATAGCAGATTCTGACTTTCTTTGAACACGTCTGCAACGATTTAGGGGCTTAAGAAGTGTCCGATTTGATGTTCATATCTTGATTTACAGAGAAAAAAGTGAAATAAAAACCACAGGATCATGTAGAGCGGATTAATATGAACATTTTAAGAGCAAAACGAGGAGCCTGACAGTGGGAGATACAGAGACAGGAACGGTGAATTTTAATAGAAAGTGAAGTAGATGAAGACAGAAGCGCCTATGCTCATTTCTTATTTGGCAACCATGTCCAGAGATATATATACAGTCTATGGTTTTTACCTATGACGCAACAATCCTAGAAAAATTGGACGGGTGACTGCTCTGAAGCAATTAACTTACTAAACGGATTTATAAAACAGAATGAATCGAGCTAAATACAACTTCAGGCATGTTTTTGGATTCCTCTTCTTTTCCCCCTTGTTTTCTCACTCATCTCTCTCCTCTTTTCTCTCAGTTTTTCTCTCTCTTTTCTCTCTCCTCCCCCTCTCTTTGTGATTGAGTGTGTATACATGCACATCAGTATCCCGGTTATTCTCCATATCCCGGTTCTGTCAGTATTCGGATTACTGCGTTTACATGCGCACTGAGAAACCGGGACACTCATATCCCCCTAAACATAATCAAATTGGAGTATCCCGGTTTCTTAACATAATCTTACAAATGTGCAAGCTCAAAAAATTCACTTAAATCAATTTAATAAACCAGGAGCTCCTTTAGCATAAGAAGCTAAGGAGCTATGAGATCTCCCACAATCCACTGCACAGATCAAACCAACAGATTCTTCATTAAAATCTTCTGCATAAATAAACTCAACTTTACAACATATAAACCATAACCACTGTAGAGCCACATCAGCCCGTTTGATCAGATAATTCAGCTCTGATCACATTTGTTTACGTTTTACAGAAACGAAACTTAAGACCGCACGCTGATAAAAACAGCTGCTCCTTGTGCCGCTGATGTGGTTCAGCTTCTTTTGGACTAAATGACACGACTCAGTGGATTATGTGTGTTCTTTTATGACAGAAGAGGTGCTAATGATGGTGAGTCTGTTCTGTGTGTATATAGTATCGGAGATAGTTCATGTTTTAGTTTTTCAGCAATGACACGAGTGCAGGTCATACAAGTGCAGATTGTACATGTGCAGGTTTAACACAGCTCTTTATTTTACACTCATTTTACTCATGTGGTCACTTTATTTATGTTGGTCAATTTATTTATGTCACTACTGTTGTGGTGAAAAGACTGGAAAGTGTCTTTTGGACGCATGCACACTCAACTTTATGTTGCAGTAACCGGGGTACTGCGTATACATGCCACAGTATCCCGGTTACTATCGGAATAAACCAGCTACAGTAACCCGGTTTCTAATAACCGGATACTGCCATAACCGGGATACTGAAACTGGGTTACTGCGTTTACATGCACCATGAAGAAACCGGGATACTCAAAAAACCCGATCATAACCGGGTTATTGATGTGCATGTGTACACACTCCATGTCTCCGTAAAGCTGTGATCCAAAGACAAACTCGTTCACATTAAGAGCCTCAACAAATCATCAAATGACCACACGCCTCAACTACAGGACGACATGACCCGGTTTAGTCCTGGTCTCGTCCTGGTCTAGAATCCTGTTTTAGTCCTGTTGTAGACCTGGTTTAGACCTGTTTTAGTCCTGGTCTAGTTCCACCTGTCTGTTGTTGTACCAGATGTTCTTATTGTCACAGGTCTTTGAAGAAACACATGAATTTTAATGAAGTGTTTTACATCCTCTCTTCTCTCTCTTTTTCTCTCTCTCCCTCCTCCATCTCTCCTTTTCCTCCCTTCTTCTCTCTCTTCTCTCTTTCTCCTCTCTCCCTCCTTCTGTTTCTCTCCTCTATCCTCATCCCCCTCTCCTTCTCTCTCCTTCTCTCTCTTTCTCATCAAAATAAATCAAACCGGTGTCCCAGACAGACGGGTGCAGACAGGGGAGCGAGAGAGGAGCAGATGTGCAGAGGAGAGAGAGAGAAAAGAGGGAGTGACGGAGAGAGAGACTGACAGAGATAGATGGATAGATGGAAGGACATAGTTTACATAGAAAGAGCTGAATAAAGACACGTTTGGACTGGGCTCTCATGATTAATCACCGTGAATTCGAATGTGTTGTGTTGTTATCATATCCTGTGGAAGGAAGTGTGATGTCACCACAGTGTTCAGCTCCAGTCAAATGAAGCTCACTAAGGTTGGTGGTTGTAGGAGCTAAACTGGAGCAGAGATCCATGGTTGAAATTCTAAATGTGAGTATCATAGGGTCTGGTCAAGTGGTAACGGAGGGAACAGGGTCAGATTTTTGACATTCAAATGTCTCTTATTCAGAAACTAGAGGGACTATTGAAATAAGTAAAGTATCAGAATGTAGGAAAGAGTTACACTCCAACAGGGTCAAGTTAAACCTGTGATATTCTTTCAAGTTGTTGACAAAAAATTTAAAAACTCATGTCAGTAAGGAGGGAATGAAATATGCAGCACTTTTTGGGCAATAAATCCAAACAGTGATAACTCTTGGTTCTCACTTCCATATCCTTAACAAACTGGTTTGAATATTTGCTTCATATAGTTTTCTACCATATGGTACAAGATTAGGTTGAAAAACCTCTTACTTTTTGACTCATGAGATTTTTTATTAAGAAAGGTCATGGTAACGGAGGGAAAAGTAACGGAGGGAAAATTGTGCAAACAAGTAGAAGGTGCAGGATTTTACATCATTTGTCGCTTTTTTCTTCCGAAAACTTTAATATTACTTCAAAATGAAAAGAAACTATTTCTATAAAATATGTCAGTCCTTCCAAGCAAATTTTTATCATTTTAAATACATTTAAAAAAAAAAATCATGTACCTTTCATCAACAGTTCAAAGATGGAATAACACAAGATATGATGAAATACATCCATTTATTTGACATGATTTGCAGGTCTTTGAAATTTGGGAAATAATTTTTGTTCCATGTTTCATACATGGTCTGTTTAAAACATATGGAACTTTAGAACCAAAAATGGTACAGAAAAAAGGTCAACAGTTTGATAAACTAGAGTACATATGTATCTGTTCAATACATTTTTATATCAGATGCATTCACTTGAATTTTTGGCCTTGTTGTTTACTTCTGCTTGACCGGACCCTATAGTACTGTCAATCAAATCTGTTACTGACGGTGAGCAGGAGCAACTTTGGACATAGAAGTCGACTGATTGGTTTGTTATTAATGTTTGTATTTTGATTTACAGACAATATAGTGAAAAAAACAAAACAAAAAAACAGGATTATGTAGCGGTCCATGTACAATTCGTTCTTTGGAATTTTGAACTAAAAAACAATATAAAAGAATGAGAACTTCACACATCAGTTAGTAGAGATGGGTGTGTTGGAGGAGAGGGAGCAGCCCAAGAACATGGAGAAAAATCCGGCACACTGTCTTACTTGCAAATTGTGAGATTTATTAGGACAAACCGTGCAACTTTTCAGCACTAGGCCTTCATCAGGCAAAAAGTGGGTGTTTACCTGACGAAGGCCTAGTGCCGAAATGTTGCACGGTTTGTCCTAATAAATCTCACAATTTGCAAGTAAGACGGTGTGCGGGAATTTTCCCCATGAACAAAAAAACAACAAAATTGGGAATCAGTTTGTTTTATTTCATTATTCCGTTTTAGTGTCAAATAAATCCAGTCAAAATCTATCATTGTGTCTATTTCAGTTTAGATATTTTTGATAATTTTATTCTCTCTGGTTTATTTGCCCCAGACGTTTTGCTGCTCGAAGGACATGTGGTTTACTTTTATAGTGACTTTATTAAACATAATTCTGCTGATTTCTTTTTTTTTTTTAAAGTAAGATATTGCATTGCTATGTGAAGCACTTTGGAAACTGTTTTTTTTTTTGTAAAATGTGCGATACAAATAAAGTTGGATTGGATTGATGCGTTTACTTTCACGTCTTAGAAAGTCGTTGTTAAACTCCATGACGAGAAACAGAAAGCAGCGAGGCAATAAACTCCTTTGTTCAGTTGACACTAGAGAACTATAATAAAATAAAAATAAGAACTACAATAAAAGTCTTCATTGTAGATCCATGGCTGACACTGAATTCACACACGGCGCACTAAGCAGCAGAACTTCTGTGGTGAATAAATCAGAGAGAACGAAATATCAGAACTGAAATAAGCACGATGAGTGTTTTTTGTGTGTTTTTTTTGGTGTTATTTGAAATAAACTTGAAAGTAAATATTGGAAATAGAGAATAGAGGGCGAAATCAGTTTTTTTTTGTTTGACACTGAAACGGAATGATGAAAGAACAAACCGTTTTTTTTTTCTTATTTGAAATTCAAAAGAACAAATGGTGCACAGATCTGTAGAGCGGGTTAATCTATATCATATTTTACTGACTATGTGTAATAATAATACCCAGTATATAAGAGAGAGATGGGAAGTGGAGATGACAGTTGATATACCAGTAGATTCCTGGGAACAGATATGTACAGAATCACATCTTGTTACAAACTCAACCATCTGGCGAGAATTCAAGTGGAAAGTTGTTTACCAGATTTTTCAGAACTCCAGAAATAACTGCTAAAGTGAGACCAATACACTCCGGCTCATGCTGGAGAAACTGTGGCGTGGTCAATGATAACCACACACATATATTTTGGCATTGTCCTGAATTTGTTTTGGAGGGAAGTTTTTGATGCTCTTAAAAGTTGTTTTTAATCAACATATCCCATCTACCCCAGTAGTAGCATTACTAGGAGCATTACCTGCAAGTATCGGCACACAAGATGAAAAATACCTTTTAAATATTTTACTTACTGCAGCTTTAAAATGTATAACCTTCAGAAGCTCAAACCAGATCCTCACTCTTATAACATATGGGGCCGGTCAAGCAGAAGTAAACAGCAAGGTCAGAAATTCAAGTGAATGCATCTGATATAAAAATGTATTGAACAGATACATATGTACTCTAGTTTATGAAACTGCTGACCTTTTTTCTGTACCATTTTTGGTTCTAAAGTTCCATACGTTTTAAACAGACCATGTATGAAACATGGAACAAAAATTATTTTCCAAATTTCAAAGACCTGCAAATCATGTCAATAAAATGGATGTATTTCATCATATCTTGTGTTATTCATCTTTGAACTGTTGATGAAGGTACATGATAAAAAAAAAAAAGTATTTAAAATGATATAAAATTTGCTTGGAAGGACTGACATATTTTATAGAAATAGTTTCCTTTCATTTTGAAGTAATATTAAAGTATTTGGAAGAAAAAAGCGACAAATGATGTAAAATCCTGCACCCTTCTACTTGTTTGCACAATTTTCCCTCCGTTACTTTTCCCTCCGTTACCATGACCTTTCTTAATAAAAAATCTCATGAGTCAAAAAGTAAGAGGTTTTTCAACCTAATCTTGTACCATATGGTAGAAAACTATATGAAGCAAATATTCAAACCAGTTTGTTAAGGATATGGAAGTGAGAACCAAGAGTTATCACTGTTTGGATTTATTGCCCAAAAAGTGCTGCATATTTCATTCCCTCCGTTACCAACATGAGTTTTAAATGTTTTGTCAACAACTTGAAAGAATATCACAGGTTTAACTTGACCCTGTTGGAGTGTAACTCTTTCCTACATTCTGATACTTTACTTATTTCAATAGTCCCTCTAGTTTCTGAATAAGAGACATTTGAATGTCAAAAATCTGCCCCTGTTTCCCTCCGTTACCACTTGACCAGACCCTATGGATTCAGAAAGTATGGGATATATACCAAAAGAAGCACATAACATATTCTTTAAGGATTCAAATCCCATATTTATGAAACGCTGGAAACTTGTTTTGCCTCTGTTAATACAGTAGAGACGACATGGGGCTTCTTTTATAACTGTCTCTGATACATAAAGAGTGGATGTTTAATTATGTCATTATTACCCTGTTGCTTACTTGTTTCTTTTTACTTACATTGTTTAAAAAATGGAAATGTTGGCATTGATTTTAAATCATTGTACTATTGCTGAAAAAGAAAATAAAAAAATAGTAAATAAAAATAAAATAAAACCTGTAGAGCAGGTTCATATGAATATTTTTAGATCAAAATGACGAGTCTGACAGCAGCGATTACAGAGAGAGACCACTGCTTTTTTAAGATAAACTGAATTGGAACCAGAGTCAATGGAGCCGAAGTGCCGCCCATGCTCACTTCCTGTTTGGAACACAGTGTTTAGGAGGTTTGCTGTGTCCATTTATATTTATATTCTATGGTTCTGATTTGATTTAACAACGTCATGATTTCAGGAGGAGAGTTTGTGAGTTTCAGTTTCCTTTTATATGCAACATTTTGAAAACTTTTTCTCATTTAGAAGATATAACATTGAAGTCTGACTTGTTAATTTCTATGGCAACGGTCCATTCTGAAACCCATAGCTGGAGTTCGGGGTAGAATGCCAAAAAACTGCACATTTGTGGAGAAATGTGCCAGACGCTGATGGAAATGCATTCACAAAAACGACACAATATATTTTTAATCCTTCCTCCCTTCTTCTCAGTATCATGTGGAGGTGTAGATTCTCTTCCTCCCTCTTCTCTCTCTTTCTTTGTGGCTCAGAGGTGCAGAGTCCTGTCAGATTTCGCAGAGGCACAAACAGCTCTGACCTTTGGGTCCAGCCTCCGCACTGTCCGCACCTCCTCCCCCTCCTCACCCCCTCTCTCTCACCCCTCTATCTCTGCCCTGTCCACACCTCCTCTTCTCCTCCCCCTCTTTTCCCCCTTAGTCCTCTCCTCCCCCTCCTCATTTTGTGCAGTTCTATCCACTGTAAGAACTTATTTTGACCTTATCCTCTTGTTTTCCTCCTAGAAAAAAAAAATGTATTTCTTGTTCAGGTTTGTTCCTTCTGTAGTCCTGGGTTAGTCCTGGTTTAGACTTAGTTTGGTTCTGGTTCAGTCCTGGTTTAGAGACCTGCATCTTTCACTTTTGTGGTGTTAGAGTGAGTTGGGGGCAGGTAAAATGTCTCTAGTTCATCTGCAGATGTGTGGTTGAATAAATACCACAATATTTAATAGAGCCCACCCGAAATGGATTTTGTTGTGGCCGATATGAAACCGATATAATGGGAGTTGGAGCTGCCGATAGCCGATATAATTGCCGATATATTTATTGATGTAAAAATTCACTGTAAATCTTGAATTGATTAAAAAACTTAGGTTTGGCTCTAGTGGATTTTAAATTGGGTTTATTTAACAACATTTATTGTTATTCTGACTCTTTACATCATATTTACAGACAGTAGTTTGGCCTAATGGCATTTTTGTATCACATTCTAGCTACTAGTGATGGGTATTGAAGTTTTTTTTTTTTTTTTTGAGAACCGGCTCTTTTGGCTCGGCTCACTAAAGTAGCTGGCTCTTTTGGCTCCCAAGCGACTCTTGAGATTGTTTTGTTGCAAGAACTGAACCAGAACTGAACCAGGACTGAGTGTCGGGACTCGGTCTCTCCCTCACTGGAGCCCAAGATTAGTCCTGGTTTATTCATTTTATTTATGCTGAATTGCAGCCAAATATGCACTTTTTAAATTTTTTTTTTTTTATTCTATGCACATGCAGATTTCTGAAAGTTTCGTTTTCAGCCGCTGCTGCTGTCAAACTACGGGTCTACAAGCGGCTTGAAGAGAAAAAGTGAGAAAAAGAGAAAACACGGCTCCCAATAAGAAACATGCTCCCGTCGTTCACTTCAAAGAGCCGGATCTAAGAGCCGCTTCGATCGCGACCGACCCATAACTACC
>NW_026570971.1:32009326-32036826 GCF_026225935.1 Boleophthalmus pectinirostris | reverse complement strand
GAGAGGACAGAAGAGAGAGAGAGAGACAGAGAGGAGAGAGAGAGAGAGAGAGGTGTGCAGATGAAGAAATGTAGAGAGGACAGAGGAGAGAGAGTGATGGAGAGGGGAGAGAAAGATGGAGAGAAAATATGTTGAAGAAGAGAGGAAGAAAAACAGGAACAAGAAGGAGTCAAAGCGAGACAGGAGATAGAAGGGAGGAAGGGAGGGGAGAGAGTGGAAGAAGTAGAGAGGAAAGGGGGAGAGACAGAAAAGAGACAGAGAGGGAAGATAAGAATAGAGAGAGAAGAGAGGGGGATGGAGGGAGAGTGAAAGAGAGGGGTCTGGAGGCAGTGAAGCAGTGACTCAGAGATGTGAGTTCAGACTGACGTTCTCAACTCTGAAACACAAACATCCAAACATTTACACTTGATTTTGGTTCTTGATTTTAGTATCGACATCTGCTCAAGTGAGGATATAGTTTCGATATTAGTTTTAGTGTCGATTAGTATCGGATTTTCCCAGTTGTCCCAGAGAAGAGGCTCGTGTTTGTGGGGAGGGAGGAGTCATCTGACCTCCTCCTCCTCCTCCACTGAAATGACATCACAGTTTCAGTAAAAAATTAATTTAATTGAAACAAATCACAACAAATGAGAAAAGAAAATCTGATTGTGGTTTAGAAGCTCGAGCGTCCGTCAGCTGCCACATCTGTCCTTCACTCCAACCACAGAGGCCTGGTTTAGTCCTGGTTTAGTCCTGGTTTAGTCCTGGTGTAGATCTGGTGTAGTCCTGGTATAGTCTTGGTTTAGTTCTTTTATAGTCTTGGTTTAGACTTTCAATCCTGGTTTGGTTCTTGTATAGTCCTGGTTTAATACTGTTTTAGTCCTGCTTTAGTCCTCCTTTAGTCCTGGTTTAGTCCTGGTTTAGTTCTGTTTTAGTCTGTCTGTCTTAGTCCTGGTCTTAGTCCTGGTTTAGTTCCGTTTTAGTCCTGGTTTAGTTCCTGTTTTAGTCCTTTAGTGCTTTAGTCCTGTTTTAGTCCTGGTTTAGTCCTGCTTTAGTCTGTTTTAGTCCTGTCTTAGTCCTGGTTTTAAGTCCTGGTTTTAGTCTGTTTTCCTGGTTTAGTCCTGCTTTAGTCCTGTTTTAGTCCCGTCCTAGTCCAGTTTTAGTCCTGTTTAGTTCTGTTTTAGTCCTGTTTTGTTTTAGTCCTGGTCCTGGTTGTCCTGTTTTAGTCCTGTTTTAGGTCCTGGTTTAGTCTGTTTAGTCCTGTTTAGTCCTGGTTTAGTCCAGTTTTAGTCCTGGTTTAGTCTGGTTTAAGTCCTGTTTTAGTCCTGTTTAGTCCTGTTTTAGTCCTGTTAGTCCTGGTTGAGTTCTGTTTTAGTCCTGTCCTTTAGTCCTGTTATCCTGGTTTAGTTCTGTTTAGTCCTGGTTTTAGTCTGGTTTAGTTCTGGTTAGTCCACTTTAGTCCTGTTTAGTTCTGTTTAGTCCTGTTTTAGTCCTGGTTAGTCCTGTTTAGTCTGTTTTAGTCCGTTTTAGTTGTTTTAGTTTGTTTTAGTCCTGTTTTAGTCCTGTTTTAGTCTGTTCAGCCTGTTTTCCTGGTTTAGTCCCCTGGTTTAGTTTGTTTTAGTCCTTTTAGTCCTGTTTAGTTGTTTAGTCCTGGTTTAGTTCTGTTTTAGTCCTGGTTTAGTTCTGTTTAGTCCTGGTTTAGTCCCTGTTTAGTCCTGGTTTAGTTCTTTAAGTTGTTTTAGTCCTGGTTAGTTTGTTTTAGTCCTGGTTTAGTCCTGGTTTAGTTCCTGTTTTAGTCCTGTTTTAGTCCTGTTGTTTAGTCCTGGTTTGTCCTGGTTTAGTTCTGGTTTTAGTCCTGTTTAGTCCTGTTTTAGTCCTGGTTTAGTCCTGGTTTAGTTCTGGTTTAGTCTTTAGTCCTGGTTAGTCCTGGTTTAGTGTTTAGTCCTGGTTTAGTCCTGTTTAGTCCTGGTTTAGTCCTGGTTTAGTCCTGGTTAGTTGGTTTAGTCCTGGTTTTAGTCCTGTTTTAGTCCTGGTTTAGTCCTGTTTAGTCCTTTTTTAGTCCTGGTTTAGTCCTTGGTTTAGTCCTGGTTTAGTCCTGGTTTAGTCCTGGTTTTAGTCCTGGTTTAGTCCTGTTTAGTCCGTTTTAGTCCTGTTTAGTCCTGTTTAGTCCTGGTTTGTGGTTAGTCCTTAGTCCGTTTAGTCCTGTTTAGTCCTGGTTTAGTCCTGGGTTTTAGTCCTGGTTAGTCCTGTTTTAGTCCTGGTTTAGTCCTGTTTAGTCTTTTAGTTCCTGTTTTTAGTCCTGGTTTAGTTCTTAGTCCTTTCCTGTTTAGTCCTGGTTTCTGGTTTTAGTCTGGTTTAGTCCTGGTTTATTAGTCCTGGTTTAGTCCTTTAGTCCTGGTTTAGTCCTGTTTATCCTGTTTTAGTCCTGGTTTAGTCCTGGTTTAGTCCTGGTTAGTCCTGGTTAGTCCTGGTTTTAGTCCTGTTTTAGTCCTGTTTAGTCCTGGTTTAGTCCTGTTTAGTCCTTTTAGTCCTGTTTTTGTCCTGGTTTAGTCTGGTTTTCTGGTAGTCCTGTTTAGTCCTGGTTTAGTTGCTTTAGTCCTGTTTTAGTTTCCTGTTAGTCCTGTTTAGTCCTGGTTTAGTCAGTCTAGTTTCTGTTTTAGTCCTGGTTTTAGTCCTGGTTGAGTTCTGTTTTAGTCCTGTTTTAGTCCTGGTTTAGTCCTGTTTTAGTCCTGTTTTAGTCCTGGTTTAGTCCTGGTTGAGTTCTGTGTCAGATCACAGTTGAGCTTCAGTGACGTTGGCAGCTTCAGTCTGGAGTTCAGAGTCTCCAGATGTTTCTCAGACTCTCATTAAAAACACGACCTCCTCCCCCCAGTGAGGAGGTTGTGGGTTAGACGCCCGACAAGAGTCAGAATGTCCTCCCCGTGTCACGGTGGCAGACCTGGTTCAGTCCTGATTCACGTCCTGATTCAGTCTGGTCCCTCCTTGGTTTGGTGCTTATTTAGACCTGCTTTAATCCTAGTTTGGTTCTTGTACAGTCCTGGTTTTAGTCCTGGTTTAGTTCTGGTTTAGTCCTGGTTCAGTCCTGGTAGTCCAGTCCTGGTTTAGTCCTGGTTTGTAGTTGAGTCCTGGTTTCCAGTTTAGTCCCGGTTTAGTCCTAGTTTAGTCCAGTCCTGGTTAGTCCTGGTTAGTCCAGTCCTGGTCCTTAGTTTTAGTCCTGGTTAGTCCTGGTTCAGTCCTGGTTCATCTGGTTTAGTTCCTGGTTTAGTCCTGGTTTAGTCCCTGTTGCATTTCTTTAAATTTGTCACATTTTCAGAACATTTTAATTTTCTCCAAAGACTAAAAAATTCTTTCTCAGAAAACCAAAACGTCCCGGAGCAGTTTGTGTTCGGAAAATCAAAATGTCCGACGTTTGTGTCACTTTCATTTTTTTGTTTTGACGTTTTTGACGAACGAAGAGCCCAAAGAGAGTCTAAAAATAAACGAGGAGAACCTGAAGGCAGCACAGGCCCCTAATGAGTCTGTAATTACTCTGAGCTCTCAGCCAGAGAGACGGAGGGAGAGACAGAGAGGGAGAGAGAGAGGGAGGAGAGGGAGGAGAGAGAGGAGAGGAGAGAGAGAGGGAGGGAGGAGACGGAGGGAGAGAGAGAGAGAGAGGAGGAGAGGAGAGAGAGGGAGGAGAGAGAGAGAGAGAGGGAGGAGAGAGAGAGAGGAGAGGGAGGGAGGGAGCGATGGAGAGAGAGAGGAGAGACGGAGGGAGAGAGAGAGACGGGGGAGGGAGGAGAGAGAGAGAGAGGGAGGAGAGAGAGAGAGGGAGGGAGGAGAGGGAGGGAGGAGAGAGAGAGAGACGGAGGGAGGAGGAGAGAGAGAGAGAGGGAGGAGGAGAGAGGGAGGAGGGAGACGGAGGGAGAGGGAGGAGAGGAGGGAGAGAGGGAGAGAGGGGAGGAGAGAGGAGAGAGAAGAGAGGAGAGAGGGAGAGACGGAGGGAGAGAGAGGAGGAGAGACGGAGGGAGAGAGAGGAGGAGAGATGGAGAGAGGGAGGAGAGATGGAGGGAGGGAGGAGGAGAGGAGAGAGGGAGAGACAGAGGGAGAGAGAGGGAGGGAGATGGAGGAGGGAGGAGAGAGAGAGAGACGGAGGGAGGGAGAGAGAGAGAGAGGGAGAGACAGAGGGAGAGAGGGAGGAGAGACAGAGGGAGGGAGAGAGGAGATGGAGGAGAGAGAGAGGGAGGAGAGATGGAGGAGAGAGAGAGAGAGAGGGAGGAGAGAGAGAGGGAGGAGAGACGGGAGGAGGGAGAGAGGGGAGGAGGAGAGATGGAGGGAGGAGAGAGGGAGGGAGAGAGGAGAGGGAGGAGAGAGAGGGAGGGAGGAGAGATGGAGGGAGGGAGAGAGAGGGAGGGAGGAGAGATGGAGGAGGGAGGAGAGAGAGGGAGGAGAGATGGAGGAGAGAGGAGAGAGAGGGAGGAGGAGAGAGGAGAGAGGAGAGAGGAGAGACAGAGGGGAGAGAGGAGAGACAGAGGGAAGGAGAGAGATGGAGGAGAGAGAGAGGGGAGAGACGGAGGAGGGAGGAGAGAGAGAGAGGGAGGAGGAGAGAGGAGGAGGAGGGAGAGAGAGAGGGAGGGAGAGAGGAGGAGGAGGAGGGAGGGAGGAGAGAGGGAGGGAGGAGGAGGGAGAGGAGGGAGGGAGGAGGAGGGAGGAGAGAGGAGGAGAGAGGAGGAGGAGAGAGAGAGGGAGGAGAGAGAGAGAGAGGAGGAGGAGAGAGGAGGGAGGAGAGAGCGAGAGAGAGAGGGAGAGACGGAGAGAAGAGAGAGAGAGAGGGAGAGGAGGAGAGAGAGGAGAGGAGGAGAGAGAGAGAGAGAGAGAGGGAGAGAGAGAGAGAGAGAGAGAGGAGGAGGAGGAGGGAGAGAGAGAGGAGAGAGAGAGGAGGGAGGAGAGGAGAGGGAGGAGAGAGAGAGGGAGGAGAGAGAGGGAGGAGAGAGAGGAGGGAGGAGAGAGAGGAGGAGAGAGAGAGAGAGAGAGAGAGAGGGAGGAGAGAGAGAGAGAGAGAGAGAGGAGAGAGAGGAGAGAGGGAGGAGAGATGGAGGGAGAGAGGGAGGAGAGACGGAGGGAGAGGGGAGGAGGGATGGAGGGATTGAAGGAGAGAGGGAGAGAGAAGAGAGAGAGAGAGGGAGGAGAGAGGGAGGAGAGATGTAGAGAGAAGAGGGGAGAGGAAGAGACAGGAGAGAGGGAGAGAAAGAGGAGAGATGGAGGAAGGGAAAGAGGAGAGAGAGAGAAAGAGGGAGAGAATTAGAGTTAGAGAGGGAGAGGAGAAAGGAGATGAGAAAGAAAAAGAGAGAGGAATGAGGAAGGAGAGAGAAAAGGAGAGAAAAAGAGAGGAGAGAAGGAGAGAGAGAGAGAGAGTGGAAGGGGAGGAAGAGAAAGATGGGGAGAAGGGAGAAGAGGGGAGGTGGGCAAAACGATAGAAAGGAGATGTGAGAAGGGGTAGGAGGAGAAGAGGAGAGACAGGAAGGACGACAGAGAAAGAGGGGGAGGCAAGACGAGATTGGGGATTGTAAAGAGAGAGAGAGATGGGGAAAGGAAGAAGAAGGACAGGTAGAGCAAATGAAGAGAGGAGAGGGAGGAGGAGTCAAATGAGGATTAAGGAGGGTAATAAACAAACAAAAGAAAGGAAGGAGTGTGAGGAGAGAGAGATGGGTGAGAAAAGAAGAAGAGAGAGAAAGAGGAAGGTTTTGGGGACAGAGAGATGGAGAGAGAGAGAGAGAGAGATGAGACATGAAGGAGAGAAGAGAGAGGGAGGAGTGGGAGAGAGGAAGAGAAAGGAGATGACTAAAACCACAAAGAAACGAGGTCTAAACCAGGACTAAACCAAGACTAAATCAGGACTAAACCAGGTCTAAACCAGGACTAAACCAAGACTAAATCAGGACTAAACCAGGTCTAAACCAGGACTAAACCAGGACTAAAACCAGGACTAAACCAAGACTAAATCAGGACTAAACCAGGTCTAAACCGGGACTAAAGATGGACTAAAACCACAATTAAATCAGGACTAAACCAGGTTTAAACCAGGACTAAAACCAGGATTAAACCAGGACTAAACCAGGAGTAAACCGGGACTAAACCAGAGCTAAAACCACAATTAAATCAGGACTAAACCAGGACTAAACCAGGACTAAACCAGGACTAAACCAGGTCTAAACCAGGTCTAAACCAGGTTTGGAGGGCAGAGTACGGAGAGCAGTGAAGGACATTTTTCACTCAGTTTAAATGTTATTACAGATGTGAGCTCAGCCAAGCACAACTCTACACTCCTCTTTTACCTCATCCCTCCTTCTCCACTCAATATAACACTCCTCCTTTACTTCATCTCTCTATCAGTCTTCTCCATCTCTCTATCACTCTACTTCTCTCTCTCTCAGAGTTACATAGTTTGTCCTATTTTAGTTCTGTACAAACTACGACCAAACCACTTTATCTGAGTCTTATCCTAGTCCTGGTTTAGTCCTGGTTTAGTCCTGGTTTAGACCTGGTTTAGTCCTGGTTTAGACCTGGTTTAGACCTGGTTTAGTCCTGGTTTAGACCTGGTTTAGTCCTGATTTAGTCTTGGTTTAGTCCTGGTTTAGTCCTGGTTTAGTCCTGGTTTAGTCCTGGTTTAGACCTGGTTTAGACCTGGTTTAGTTTTGGTTTAGTCCTGGTTCAGCCCTTGTTTAGTCTTGGTTTAGTCCTTGTTTAGTCTTGGTTTAGTCCTGCTGTAGTCCTACTTTAATCCTGGTTTAGTCTTGGATTAATCCCAATTTAGTCCTTGTTTAGTCCTGATTTAGCTATGGTTTAGTCCTAGTTTAGTCCTGGTTTAGTCCTGGTTTAGTCCTGGTTTAGTCCAGTTTTAGTCCTTGTTTACTCCTGGCTCAATCCTGGTTTAGTCTTGGTTTAGTCTTGGTTTAGTCCTGGTTTAGTCTCGTCTCCAAACCAAACACTCTCTCTTTTCTCTTTTGTACCATATATCCATTTTTTATTTTTATCTTTGTATTCTATAGATTTTTAGATCAAATAAAAATTATCTCAACATTGGAACCAAACAATATCTCTCTCACAATGGCCGACAAAAATCTCCCCTTTCTCTCAAACGCTCCATCGATCGGAGACGTTTTAAATCTTTACAAACGCGGAAACAGCCCGTAGTTTTCTTATAGTCTGGCTTTTATCTGCGGTGCGTTTAAGGACCGGGGGAAACTGCATTCGCTCCAGCGCTGTGGATGGAGCGCTGCATTCAGGGACCTCTCGTCTTATCTCAAACATTCATATTTATGCTTTTCTTCGCCCGACTGCGCGGTAAACACAACATCTGGAACATCTCGGGCCCGCACCATGGACGCCGTGTTTGTGGATCATTTTAAACTAATTTTCTATTTTCCGTTGCGTTTTATCGGTTTTTATGAGTCAAAGAACATAATGACGTTTGATCGTAATCGACAGCGTCTCCGTTTGTTACCGTGGAAACCATAGACTGTATAAAGAAGTGGGCGTGACGTCACCCGCGGTTATTAAAGTTCATATCTTGATTTACGGACAAAATAACAAAATAAAAACAGCAGGATCATTTAGAGCGAGTTTATCCGAACATTTTAAAATCAAAATGAAGAGACTGACAGCTGCAGTTACAAAGAGACAGGGGACGGTTTTTCAATAGAAAGTTGATGGAACCAGAAGTGTCCCCATGCTCACTTCCTGTTGGTTCCTCTTTTCCGTGTCCATTCATATTTACAATTTGTGGTCAGAAAACAACTGGAAATGTATGGAAGATAATTTGTTTCATCAGATTTAGAATTTTAAATGCTGTTGAAATTCTCATTTTGAATTTTTTAACTCTGAAAAAACATGTTATGAATTTTAGCTTCTGAAAATTTAAGTGTACATTTTCAAAGTGTTTAAAATTCAGTATTTAAAAAAAGAAAATCACCTTTTAAATATTCAGCACAAATATTTCCAAGCCCTCAAATTCAATAGTCAAAATTCAGAGTGTAAAATTCACAGTGAAAAAAATGCACAGTAAAGATCTAAGATGCCAAGGCAGAAGCAGTCGATCTAAAGTGATCTGATCGAACTTAGTAACAAACAGGAACTGGTGCAGTGAAGTGATCTCATTGGTCAGAATTAGCCTCATCAAATATTATTGCTTTGATTTCTTAAGTGTAAACCCCGCCCACAGATGAGAACAGCCAATAGGAAACAGCCTTTGTCCTCCTCGCTCACATGATCGATTGCTTCTGCCTTGGCATCTTGGATTTTTGCTGTGAAATTTTTTCTTTGCGAGTTTTACATTCTGAATTTTGACTGTTGAATTTGAGGGCTTGAAAATATCGTTGGTGATTTTTAAAATTATTTTGAATTAAAAATATAGTACACACAAGTAAACTTCAAATTTCAGCAACTAAAATTCAGAAAAAAAAAGAATTCAAACATCTTTTTTCAGAGTTAAAAAATTCAAAGCGAGAAATTCAGTGGTATTTAAAATTCAAAATCTGATGGAACAAATTATCTTCCATAGAAATGACTTTAAACGGAAATATCCTGTAACGAAAGCTCATAAATTCTTCTAAAATAACTCTATAAAGCTGCACTATGTAACTTTCATCTCCTGGTCTCCATGGTGATGTCACTGCATTGCCTCGGCCTCCCTCAGAGTCTCATTTGAAACAGTGAGTGGAGATTTTTTATGGAGAATCGTCTGTCGCTGTCCTTGGTGCTGAAACATCTGGGCCAAACCTGGACTTTTTCTCCGTGGATAGAAACTGATTTTAGGATTACAGATAGAAAACAGAAATGCAGAAACATTTATTATAAGTTTGTCGTTGCTTTTTATGTGTTTTGGACATAAAGTCTCATATTTAGGGCATGTACTTTTGAAAACTGGACAGGTTTAAATTTGTTGCTCCATTATGTTGATATATTAGACCAGGGATGGGTGATTTTTATTTTTTTTTTCTGAGACCATGAGAAAGAGGAAATATATAACTGTGAAGGGCCAAACCAGAATACGTAACTCAGTTCTGCATAATATTAATTGTATTCTTTATGTATATATATATATATATATAATATATATATTCCACATCCTGTTTCAAACCCTCTGCCTAGGGTTACTGTAGTAGTAGCATTCCAACAGAGCCTTGTTCTGCATCTCGCCCATTTCCGCGTGTTCCAGTAGCCCATTTTTCATCAAGGTGCCCTGGTTCCCCAACCTGATGCAGAGTTTGGCCCGGCGACGTCTGAGCCGGCATGTCATACGTTTCTTTCTCTCTCATCATTGTATGAGGTGGGCAGTAGCACGAAGGGTCTTGCCCAAGGACCCACACTGGTTAGCTCATTGCCCCCCCTGCCCCGTCAGAGGGGGGATTTGAACCCAGGTCTCCCATGTGAAAGTCCAGTGACTTCCCAATTGAGCTAACCAGCTGGGGGCCGAGGACTAGTGAGTGTGGGAACCACTGTCCAGGATGAAACATCCAAGCTCCTTGAGTACATCAAGGACAAGGCCCCGGCAGATGAGGAGCTCAGAGAATGTCTCAGACAGTGGGGACCAGAGGAAGAGGTGCTGGAGGGACCAATCATGCAGGACAACCCCTACATGGGGCGTACCACCGGAACATAACTGAAGTGGCTGATATCAAGAAATCCTACCAATGGCTCGGAGGGCTGGTCTGAAAGGACAGCACAGAGGCACTGATCCTGGCTGCTCAGAGCAGGCCCTGGGCACTCGAGCAATAGAGGCCCAGATTACCCACCAGACAAGACCCACGGTGTAGACTGTGCAAAGAGGCTCCTGAGACAGTCCAGCCATAACTGCGGGGTGTAAGATGCTGCAGGGAAAGCAAACATGGAGCGACATAACCAAGTGGCGGGCATAGTGTACAGAAACATCTGTGCAGAGTACGGGTGGAAACCCCAGGATCAAGGTGGGAAACACCTCCAAAGGTTGTGGAGAATGACCGAGCCAAGATCCTGTGGGACTTCCAGATACAGACTGACAGAATGGTGATGGCGAACCAACCAGACATAGTGGTGGTGGATAATAAAACAGAGCAGAGCCGTGGTGGTTGACATCGAATACCAACGATGGTAAATATCAGGAAAAAGGAACACGAGAAGCTAGAGAAATACCAGGGCTCAAGGAAGAGCTGGAGAGAGCCTGGAAAGTAAGGCATCAGTGGTGCCTGTGGTGATCGGACACTCGGGGCTGTAACCCCCAAAACTGGAAGAGTGGCTACAACAGATAACGGGAAAAACAACGGACATCTCAGTCAGAAAAGCGCAGTACTGGGAACAGCAAAGATACTGCGCAGAACTCTCAAGCTCCCAGGACCCGAGCTGAATGAGGGTGAGAGACCAACCACCGTGGAAGGTGAGAAACACATTTTATATATATATATATATTATACTATATATATATATATATATATATATATATATATATATATATATATATATATATATATATATATTATACATATATATATGTATTATATATATATATATGTATATTATATATATAGTGTGTCTTGCCAAGGACACAACAACAGCATTCATCTGTGGGAGCTGGAATCACACCAGTCAACCTGTGGGTCAGTGGATCAACCCATGATGTTTTTTTTTTTTTTTTTTTTTTTAAGTTGAGAGTAGGATTTGAACTACAAACCTTCAGATCAGTGGACGAACGCTTTACTAAATGAGTTCCTGATGATCTTAAACTGGTCAGAGTGAACAGGCCCTGCAGCTGCACACTGCCCAACTCTATCAGATCAGACCCTAGAACATGAAGTGAGGTGTGACTGTGTCATTCAAACTGGAGGAGGACCACAGTTTTCAGTGGGGCCCACAGCAGCCCCCAGACCCCAGCAGCCCCAGACCACACCAACCCCAGACACACCAGCCCCAGACCACACCAGCCCCAGACCACAGCCACCCAGACCCACAGCAGCCCCAGACCCACACAGCCCCCAGACCACACCAGCCCCCACCCACACCCCAGACCCACAGCAGCCCCCAGACCCACAGACCCCAGACCCACACACCCCAGACCCACACCAGGCCCCAGACCCACAGCAGCCCCAGACCACCAACCCCAGACCCACAACAGCCCCAGACCCACAGCAGCCCCCAGACCCACCACAGACCCACACCAGACCCCAGACCCACACCAGCCCCCAGCCCACACCAGCCCCCAGACCCACACCACCCCAGACCCACACCACCCACACCAGACCCCAGACCAACCAGACCCAGACCACAGCAGCCCCCAGACCCCACACCAGCCTCAGACCCACACCAGACCCACACAGCCCCCAGACCCACACCACCCTCAGACCCACACCAGACCACACACCAGACCCAGACCCACACCAACCCCCAGACCCACAGCAGCCCCAGACCCCACACCAGCCCTCAGACCCACACAGACCCACACAGCCCCCAGACCCACACCAGCCCCCAGACCCACACCAGACCCACACCAGCCCCAGACCCACACCAGACCCACACCAGCCCCCAGACCCAGCCCAGTACTTTGGGTGTGGAAGAGACAGAGACAGAGAGAGAGAGAGGCAGGGGTCAGGGGTCAAGGGTCAGCACCACTGGCCTGTGGACAGCTCTTCCTGCGCCTCCTGACCCCAGGGAGTTTAATCCAGCACAGGCAGGATTCATAATCACACATATTATTAAGATTCATTGATAGTTATAGAAAATGATGGAGATTTCCTTTGTCCTTTGTGTGAAAGTGGAAACAGAAATGAGGAGGTTCACACAGTTTTTATTGTGGACACACTGAACCTGCTCCTTGATTATCTGACAGGTGTTTTTTTGTTTTTTTTATTTCATGTTTATGCCTATTTTAACCACAAAAACAAAATCAGTCCCTCACCTTCTGTCCAAGAGCAGAACCCCCCCCCCCCCTCTCTCTCTCTTTCTGTCTGTCTCCCGCATTCTCTCTCTCTCTCCCTCCCTCCCTCCGTCCGTGAGCAGACTCTTCACTCGTCCTAAATCTTCCATCATCATTTATATATTTAGTTCTTTTTTATTGAGCACAAACAGACACTTTGATGCAGAGTGGAGCCCAGATGAATCAAAGCCGAGAGGAAGAGGGGAGGAGGAGGACGAGTGGAGGAGGAGGACGAGCGGAGGAGAGGTAGAGGAGAGAGGAGAAGAGGGCGGGGAGGAGGAGTGGAAGGGGGGAGACGCACTTTTGGACGTTTGAATCAGTCCACATCTGAGTGATTTTATTGGAAATTTGAGGTTCTGTTTTGATGTTGGACTCTCGAAGGAAAAGTGTCTTTACATTTCAGACTCTTTCATCAGAAACAGATTTAATTAGCTCCACAAATGAACCTCACAAGACCAAGTCCAAGACCAAGACCAAGACCAGATCTACGAGCAAGAGACTGACCTAGACCTAGACCTGGTCTAGTACTGGTTTAGTTCTAGTTTAGTTTTGATTTAGTCCTGCTTTAGTAGTTTAGTCCTGTTTAGTCCTGGTTAGTCCTGGTTAGTCCTGGTTTAGACCTGGTTTAGTCCTGGTTTAGTACTGGTTTAGTCCTGGTTTAGACCTGGTTTAGTCCTGGTTTAGTACTGGTTTAGTCCTGGTTTAGACCTGATGTAGTCCTGGTTTAGACCTGATGTAGTCCTGTTTAGACCTGGTATAGTCCTGGTTTAATCCTGGACCTGGTTTAGTCCTGGTCTCTCTTCTGTATAGAGAGTTTTATCACTTTTTCATAGTTTTGTATCTGGACGTTGCTGGTTCTATCTCCTGCCTTCTCTTCCTCTCTCTCTTCTCTCCTCCTCTCCCCTCTCTACCTCTCTGCCTGTCTCCTCTCTCCTTCTCTCCTCTCTCCCTCTCCTCTCTCCCCCTCTCTGACTTTGTCCCTCTCTCTCTCTCCTCTCTCCCCACTTTCTCTCTCTCTCTCTCTTTCTTCTCTCGTCTCTCCTTCTCTCCTCCCTCTCTTCTGGTCTGTAACTTAGAACAGTCTATTGGTTCACTTTTATCATACTTTTATATCAGGAGGTTGCCGGTTCTACCTCCCTCCTCTCCTCTCTCCTCTCCTCCCTCTCTCTCCTCTCCTCCCTCTCTCCTCTGCTCTGTATCCTCTGTGTTTATTGCTTCACATTTATCGTGGTATAGGATCGGGAGGTTGCTGGTTCTATCTCCAGACTGTCTGAGGCTCAGATGAGGTCCATGCATCATCTCTGTATGACTCTTATCTCCCAAACAATACACTTTCTCTCTCTCCCCTTCTACTCTCTTACCCTCCCTCCTTCTCTCTCTCTCTCTCTCTCCCCTTCTACTCTCTTACCCTCCCTCCTTCTCTCTCTCTCTCTCTCCCCTTCTACTCTCTTACCCTCCCTTCTCTCTCTCTCTCTCTCTCTCCCTTCTACTCTCTTACCTCCCTCTTCCTCTCTCTCTTCTCTCTCTTACTCTCTTACCCTCCTCCTCTCTCTCTCTCTCTCTCCCTTCTCACTCTCTTACCTCTCCCTCCTTCTCTCTCTCTCTCTCTCTCTCTCTCCCCTTCTACTCTCTTACCCTCCCTCCTTCTCTCTCTCTCTCTCTCTCCCCTTCTACTCTCTTACCCTCCCTCCTTCTCTCTCTCTCTCTCCCCTTCTACTCTCTTACCCTCCCTCTCTCTCTCTCTCTCTCCCTTCTACTCTCCTTACCCTCCTCCTTCTCTCTCTCTCTCTCCCTTCTACTCTCTTACTCTCTCCTCCTTCTCTCTCTCTCTCTCTCCCCTCTCTACTCTCTTTACTCTCTCCCTCCTTCTCTCTCTCTCTCTCTCTCCCTTCTACTCTCTTACTCTCTCTCTCCTTCCTTCTCTCTCTCTCTCTCTCTCTCTCCCCTTCTACTCTCTTTACCTCTCCTCTTCTCTCTTCTCTCTCTCTCCCCTACTCTTACTCTCTTACTCTTCTCCTCCTTCTCTCTCTCTCTCTCTCCCTTCTACTCTTTACCCTCCTTCCTCTCCCTCTTCTCTCTCTCCCCTTCTACTCTTTTACCTCCTCTTCTCTCTCTCTCTCTCCCTTCTACCTTTCTACCTCCTCCTTCTCTCTCTCTCTCCCCTTCTACTCTCTTACCTCCCCTCCTTTCTCTCTCTCTCCCTTCTACTCTCTTACCTCTCCTCTCTCTCTCTCTCTCTCTCTCTCTCCCTTCTACTCTCTTACCCTCCTCCTTCTCTCTCTCTCTCTCCTCTCTCTCTACTCCTTCTTCTCTCTCTCCTTCTACTCTTTTACCCTCCCTCCTTCTCTCTCTCTCTCTCCTCTCTCTCTTCCCCTTCTACTCTCTTACCCTCCTTCTCTCTCTCTCTCTCTCTCTCTCTCTCCCCTTCTCTCTTTACCTCCTCTCTCTCTCTCTCTCCCCTCTCTTTACTCTTTCCCTCCTTCCCTCCTTCTCTTCTCTCTCTCTCCCTCTCTCTTTCCTCTCTTACCCTCCTCTTCTCTCTCTTCTCTCTCTCTTCTCCCCTTCTACTCTTTACCTCTCCTCCTTCTCTCTCTCTCTCTCTCTCTCTCCCCTTCTACTCTTTTACCCTCCCTCCTTCTCTCTCTCTCTCCCTTCTACTCTTTCCTTCTCTCTCTTCCTCTCTCTCTCTCTTCTCTCTCTCTCTCTCCCCTTCTATTCTCTTCCCCTCTCTTCTCCTTCTTTCTCCTTCTTTCTCTCTCTCTCCATTTCTCACTCCCTCACTCCTGCTCTCTTTCCCTTTTTTCTGCCTCCCCCTCTCTCTTTTCACAACTCTCTCTCTCTCTTCCTCTTCTTCTTTTTCTTCTTATATATGTTCATGTTATATTTGCTCTAAGCATTTAACTCGAACAAGTAGAGGTTCTATCCCGACTGACATTGTGCTCTTGGGCAAAACACTTCACCTTTCACTTTCACTTAACCCATGACTGAGCCTTAGTGAATCTTTGAGAGTTTTATACAATTTATTCTGGTTTATTAAGTCCGATATTACATAAAACTCAAAGCTCTAAATGCTCCGTTCCACCTTGTGATGTCATGAAGTGGTAGTTTTCAAGTGACCAGCTCCGTTTATATTTAGTTCAGTAGATTGGCAAGTCCAGGGCTGAAATGATCCTCCGTACATCTTGATTCTAGTGAAGGTGTGTGGAGTTTAAAGACACAGTGGAGCACTTCCTACCACATGATGACATCACAAGGTGGAACAGAGTGTTTTGTGTGTTAAACATGTGCGAATGAAACAAAATACAACTCCAGGTCTGTCAACATTAGAACATAGATTAGAAAATACACACAGATAATCCCTCACATGATCTGGGAATAGAACCCCAAACCTCCTCCTTGTGAGTGTATATAGTACATTATTGGTCCATCTTACTTAGATACACTACATTTCTTGTGTGTGGTTCACTACCTGTTTGTATCCATGGAGATGTTATTGCTTTGCCTGAAATATTCCACTTTATGGCATTAAACTTTTCTATCTCCATGGAGACGCCAGCAGGTCAGATCTGTGGAGTGGCGACCCCATTCACAGTCAGAATTTATATTATATGTTCCAATAGGCGAGTTTCAGCTGACGTCATTGTTATTAAAAGCCCGCGTTGCATGCTGGGAAATATTTTGGTCGGAGGCAAGAAACACAATAGCGTCAAACACAGTGTGTAACCTCGCGTATTTATCCCCGATAATGGTAAATTCCTGCTGCATTATCGGATGCACAAATAGAAGCACGGAAGAAGGAAAATGTCTTTTTCGTATTCTGAGTGAAAAGAACCACTAACGGTGAATTAAACGACTTTCAAACATTCGCAGAGCAAACGTAGAAGATCCTAACAAACCGTGGACTCCAACAAGTTCAACAACACATCGAGACACTTGGAGGTTTTCATCTTTTCTGCTGTGAATGGCCCAGGAGTTTCCACCAAGTCATTGTGGATATCACCAAAGTGAATATTTGTCCAGGTAGTTGGCGATTCTGACCAGAAATTTGGTTTGGTCCAACTTTTTGTCGGGGTTGAAAAGGGTGATTTGGCTCCATCGATGTTTATGACCAATTTCTGGTCAAATGGTCTTGGGTCCTCTGCCGTTAGAGTGGATAAATAACCAGGATCAATACCCTTTACGTGCTTTCTCGCTCCGTCCGTCATGTTGAATTAGTGTTTATTGCCGCCGACCAAAATAATTCCCAGCATGCAACGCACGCTTTTGTCAACAATGAAACTCGCCTATAAAACACCTGTAAGTGAATAAATGCAACAACAGATCAGTTTAATGCCACACTGTGAAACGTCCAGGCAAAGCAACAGCATCTCCATGGAGACGAACAACAGGCAGATCCTTTGCCAGAAAAGTTCCATAGTGCAGCTTTTTCATTTAACTTTTCATTAAACGCTTTTTGAGATGTTATTTCTTTGCCCGAAATGTTCCACAGTGTAGGATTAAGCTTTACTATCTCCATGGAGACACCAGCAGGTCAGATCTGTGGAGAGGCGACCCTGCTCACAGTCAGAATGTCTATTTATCCAGATATTTTTGAGCTATAAAACCAACTTTAACTGAATAACTGCAAGGTATATCTGTTTAATCTGCTGTCATACTGTGGAACATTCTAGGCAGAGCAATGGCGTATCCATGGAAACAAGCAGGTGTCAGACCACCAACCAGAAACATACACAGTGCAGCTTTAAACCCCACTCGTAGCTCTCCGTGTTTCCAGAGCGATTCTCTGAGAGCAGCTTTGGTTATCCTCGGATCATAATTCATTTTGATCTGATTTAAAAGGAACATTTGCGCTTTTATTTTATTTTATTCATGTTTTATCGCAGACAGATGCAGGAGGAAGATAGCGGCTCCTCCTTACGCGCTGATAACAACTGGACAAAGAAAGTTTACTCCAGTGAGAAAATAAACCCACAAACACACGCTGTTTTAGTGTGAATAAAAACAGGCTCCTCCACTGCAGTTTAAAGAGCAGCTATTGTGCAAAATGGACTTTTTGGAGCGTTCTGCCGTTATATGTTTTATGTTATAACATTTTTCTCTCATCAAAAACACTCCTGAACACGGTTTAGATGTTTTCTCACGTGACAATTCTTTATAAATACACAACAACATGATACAAAACTGTACACTACAACTTCACAAACCTGATGCAATGTGCAGTGGTTTCATTAGCAGGATGTACAATGATTGTGTTTCGATAGAGCTCTGAAGGGGGAGTGACGTAGCATGGGGAGCAAAGGGAGTGTCATAAACAAATGTGAATCTTATAAAATATGTACAGTTGCAGGGAGTATTATCTGTTTGATAAAGGTGATTTGTTGTACAGTTGTAGGGAGTATTATCTGTTACATAAAGATGAGTTGTTGTGCAGTGGTAGGGAGTATTGTCTATTACAAAACAGTGAGTTATTGTACAGTTGTAGGGATTATTATCTGTTACATTAGGGTGAGTTGTAGGGAGTATTATATGTTACATAAGGGTGAGTTGTTGTACAATTGTAGGGAGTATTATCTGTTCCATAAGGTTGAGTTATTGTACAGTTGTAGGGAGTATTATCTTTATTTGCATCTGTTACAGGGTTTGTAGTATTGTTTGAGTTGTGTTACATAATGGTAAAGGGAGTATGTAGGGGGGATATTGTAGGGAGTACAGTAGGGTGAGTTGTACTTGTAGGGAGTTTTATTTATAAGGGAGTTGTTGTACGTTGTAGGGAGTATTATCTGCTACATTAGGGCAAGTTGTGGGGAGTATTATATGTTACATAAGGGTGAGTGAGTTGGTATTATAGTTGTAGGGTATTATCTGTTCATAAGGTTGAGTTATTGTTGGGAGTATTATCTTTTAGTGTACATTATATGTTACATGAGGGTGAGTTGTTGTACGTTTAGGGGATTTCTGTTAATAAGGGTGAGTTGTTGTAGTTGTAGAGTATGAGTGTTTAAGAGTTGTAGGGAGTATTATCTGTTACATAAGGGTGAGTTGTTGTAAGTTGTAGGAGTATTATCTGTATATTGAAGGGAATCTGAGTTTAGGGAGTTATCTGTACATAAAGGTGAGTTGTTGTACAGTTGTAGGGAGTATTTCTGTACATAGGTGAGTTGTACAGTTGTAGGGAGTATTATCTTTTTAGTGAGTTTAGTTTTAGGGAGTATTATTTTTCCATAATGGTAAGTTGTTGTAGAGTTGTAGGGAGTATTATCTGTTACAAAATGGTGAGTTGTTGTACAGTTAAAGGGAGTATTATCTGTTAAATAAAGATGAGTTGTTGTATAATTGTAGGGAGTATTATCTGTTACATAAGGACATATATTAAGGGTAAACATAATGGGAGGGCATCTGACACACAGGGATACAGGAGGGTGGGAGGGCATCTGACTTCCAAATGTAATTTATGATTCCTGGAATGCTCCGTACTCCCATGGTGCTTTGCTGCGGTGCTGTGGGGCTGTGTGCAGAGCGCGGTGTTAGCGTAGCCGCGTGGCTAATCGATTAGCGCCGACACGTGTGAGCATTAGCCAGCGCCCCGGAGCAGAGAGAGGGGCCCGCTGGGAAATGTAGTCCAGGATTAGTGTAGTCCGAGAACAGAGACTCACACGACTAACACGCACACAACACACGAAACGATAACAAACAACGACAACACACAACACAAACAACACACGAACAACAAAACACAAACACAAACAAACATAACACAACAACAACAACACACAATAACAACACACTAACAACACAACAACACACTAACAACACGCTAACCAACAAACGAACAACACACTACACACGCTAACACACGAACACAACACAAACACACAAACAACACTAAACACACACAAACAACACGCTAACAACACACGAAACAACACAACACACACACACAAACAACACACTAAAACACACAACAACAACACACTACACAACAACACACAACAAAACACAACAAACACACACAACACACTAACAAACAACACATAACAACACAACAACAACAAACGCTCAACAACACTAACAACACACTAAAACACACTAAAACAACAACAACACACAACACACAACTAACACACAAACACTAAAACACTAACAACACACTAACACACACAACAACGAACACAACACAACACACTACACCACTAACAAACACTAACAACACAAACAACGAACAACACACTAACACACGAACAACACTAACACAAACACACACTAAACACACACTAAAACACACTAACAACAACACGCTAACAACACACACAACACACTACACATAACACACTACAACAACAACACACACAAACACACACAACAACACAACACACACTAACAACACACGAACAACACACAAAACACACACAACAACACACTAACAAACACTAACAAACACTAACACACACAACAACACACTAAAACAACACACACACTAACAACACTAACAACAACTAACAACACTAACAACACACGAACACACACGAACACACATAAACAAACAAACACACGCTAACAACACACAAACAACTAAAACACAAAAAACAAAAACACGCAAACACTAACAACACACTAACAACACACTAAAAACACTAACACACACTAAACAACACACAACAACACACTAACAACACTAAACACCTACACATCTACAACACACGAAACACACGCACACTAACAACACACAACAACACACTAACAACACACTAACAAACACTAACACACATACAAACACGAACAACACACGAACAACAACGACAAACAACACACAAAACACTAAAACACACTAACACACAAAACACAACAAACACTAACAACACACTAAAACACGCTAACAACACACAACACACTAAAAACACACTAAAACACAACAAAACACACTAAAACACAACAACACACGACAACACGAACAAACAACACACTAACAACACACTAACAACACACTAACAACACACTAACAACACACTAACAACACACTAACAACACGCTAACAACACACTAACAACACACGTAACAACACACAACAACAACACGCTAACAACACACTAACAACACACGAACAACACACTAACAACACACAAACAACACGAACAAACACAACACACGTCTACAACACACTAACACAACACTAACAACACTAACACACACAACACACAACACACAACAACACACAAACAACACAAACAACACACTAACAACACTAACAAACTAACAACAACACACGAACAAACAACAACACAACACACTAACACACTACAAACACACAACAAACACACACAAAACGCAACACACTAACAACACACTAACAACACACAACAACACACTAAACACACTAACAACACAAACACACTAACAACACACTAACAACACACTAACAACACACGAACAACACACTAACAACACACGAACAACACACGAACAACACACTAAGACCAAGGGCTGCCAGGGAAAACAGGGACTCAGGTGTAGTCCTGGTTTCGTCCTGGTTTAGTCCTGGTTTAGTCTTGATTTAGTCCTGGTTTCGTCCTAGTTTAGTCCTGGTCTAAGTCCTGGTGTAGTCCTGGTTTAGTTGGTTTAGTCTGGTCTAGTCTGGTGTAGTCTGGTTTAGTCTTGATTTAGTCCTGGTTTCGTCCTGGTTTAGTCCTGGTCCAGTCCTGGTTTAGTCCTGGTTTAGTCTTGATTTAGTCCTGGTTTAGTCCTGGTGTAGTCCTGGTTTAGTCCTGATTTAGTCTTGATTTAGTCCTGGTTTAGTCCTGGTTTAGTCCTGGTCTAGTCCTGCTGTAGTCCTGGTCTAATCCTGGTGTAATCCTGGTTTAGTCCTTGTTCAGTCCTGGTTTAGTCCTGATTTAATCCTGGTTTAGTCCAACTTTAGTCCAGCTTCAGTCCTGGTTCAGTCCTGGTTCCTGGTTCAGTCCTGGTTCAGTCCTGGTTTAGTCCTGGTTCAGTCTGGTTCCAGGTTCCTGGTTTAGTCCTGGTGGTTAGTCCTGGTTGGTTCAGTCCTGGTTTAGTCCTGGTTCATCCTGGTTCAGTCTGGTTTAGTCCTGGTTCAGTTCTGGTTCAGTCTGGTTCAGTCCTGGTTTAGTCCTGGTTCAGTCCTGGTTTAGTTCCTGTTGTACAGTTTCATTCAGTTGGATTAGTTTTGATGTAAATCTAGACTTTGTCCTCTGTTTCTGATGAATGTTGGATATTGGCTCAGAGATTTCTTCACCTTCTTCTGTGTCTCCACCCGTCTCCCCCCTTTTCTTCTTTTCTTTTTCTTTCTCTCCCTCATCTCCCTCTTCTCCTCTCTCTCTCTCTCTCTCTCTTTCTCTTTCTCCTTCCTGCCCTCTCTTTGTTCTACTTGTGATAATTGTTGTACATTGGCAGAGAGAGTTTTTTTAGTCTAGTTTCTTCTCCTCTTTTCTCTCTCTCTCTCTCTCTCTCTCTCTCTCTCTCTCTGTCTCTCTGTCCTCTCTGGTTGTCCCTCCGTCTGTTCCCTCTCTTGTCTGTGATAGATGTAGTACACTGGTACTTTCTGTTCGACACCGGATCTTTCCTCTTCTCTTTCCTTTTTTTTTTTTTGTCTGTCCTTTCCTCCCTCTCTCCTCCCTCTCTCCCTCTCCCTCTGTCCGTCTGGCACAGGGACTTGTCCTTTTTGGCTCCCCTCCTCTTCTCCCTCTCTCTTCTCCCTCTCTCTCTCCTCCTCTTCTCTCTCCCCTCTCTTCTCCTTCCCTCTCTCTCTCTCTCTCTCTCTCTCCTCCTCTCTGTCTCTCCCTCTCTCTCTCTCCTCTCTCTCTTCTCCCCTCTCTCTCTTCCTCTCTTCCTCCTCTTCTCTCCCTCTCTCTCTCTTCTCCCTCTCTCTTTCCCTCTCTTTCCTCTCTCTCTCCTCTCTCTTTCTCTCTTCTCTCTCTCTCTCTCTCCCTCTCTCTTTCCCTCTCTTCCCTCTCTGTTCTCTCTCTTTCCTCTCTCCTCTCTCCCTCTCTCTCCCTCTCTTCTCCTCTCTTCTCTCTCTCTCTCCTCTCTCTCTCTCTCTCTTTCCCCTCTCTCTCTCTCTCTCTCTGTCTCTCTCTCTCTCCTCTCTCTCCTCCCTCTCTCTTTCCCTCTCGCTGTTTCCCTCTCTCTGTCTCCGTCTCTCTTTCCCCCTCTCTCTCCTCCCTCTCTCTCCCCCTCTGTCCTTCTGGCACAGAGACTTGTCCTTTTTGGCTCCCCCTCTCTCCTCCCTCCTTCTTCTTCTCTTTCTTTTTGGCTCCAGATGATGGTGTGATTTCATTGGTCGTTTCCTGGAAGAGCTTTAAAACTGTCCAGACAAAGTCAATGACTTTAGGAACGACAGAGCGACAAGAAGAGGAAGAGGAGAGGAAAGAGAGAGTTTATGAACGACAGAGTGACAAGGAGAAGAAGAGGAGGAAGAGAGATGGAGTTTAGAAACCACAGAGAAAAAAAAAAGAAGTGTAAAGGCGAGAGAGAGTTTATGAAAGGCATAGAGAAAGAAGATATGAAGAGAAAGAAAAGAAGGAGGAGAGGGAGGAGAGGAAGAGGAGAGAGGAGAGAGGGAGAGAGAAGAGGAGTGTATGAAGAACAGAGCGACAAAGACAAGAAGAGGAGTAGGAAAGAGAGAGACGGAGGAAAGGGGGAAGTTTAGGAAGGACAGCAGCAGAGGACAAGAAGAGAAGGAGGAAAGAAGGAGATGGACAAACTGCAAGTCTGAACCAGGACTAAACCAAGTCTGAACCAGGACTAAACCAGAACTAAACCAAGTCTGAACCAGGACTAAACCAGAACTAAACCAAGTCTGAACCAGGACTAAACCAAGTCTAAACCAGAACTAAACCAAGTCTAAACCAGGACTGAACCAAGTCTAAACCAGAACTAAACCAGGACTGAACCAGGACTGAACCAAATCTAAACCAGGACTGAACCAAGTCTAAACCAGGACTAAATCAAGACGAAACCAGGACCGAAACCAGGACTGAACCTAGTCTAAACCTGGAGTAAATCAGGAGTAAACCAGGACTGAAGCAGGACTAAACCAGGTCTTAATCAGGTCTCAGTCAAGCCTAAATAAGGTCCATTACAGCTCGTCCAATCAGAACGCATAAACAGAATCTCATTAAACGAGTGCACGCTTCGTTAACGAAGATTTAAACGAGAAACCACCAGAGGAGCGGACCACAAGACCTGATTTAGACCTGATTTAGTTCTGGTTTAGTCCTGGTTTAGTCCTGGTTTAGTTTTGGTTCAGACCTGGTTTAGTCCTGTTTAGTCCTGGTTTAGTCCTGGTTTAGTCCTGGTTTAGTCCTGGTTTAGTCCTGGTGGTTTAGTCCTGGTTTAGTCCTGGTTTAGTCCTGTTTAGTGTTTAGTCCTAGTCCTTTTAGTCCTGGTTTAGTCCTGGTTTAGTCCTGGTTTAGTCCTGGTTTAGTCCTGGTTTAGTCCTGGTTTAGTCCTGGTTTAGTCCTGGTTTAGTCCTGGTTTAGTCCTGGTTTAGTCCTGGTTTAGTCCTGGTTTAGTCCTGGTTTAGTCCTGGTTTAGTCCTGGTTTAGTCCTGGTTTAGTCCTGGTTTAGTCCTGGTTTAGTCCTGGTTTAGTCCTGGTTCTTGTCTGTAGATGATGTTGTAATATTGATATTATGAGTTTGGGCTGAAGCCAAAGACAAGGACAAAACACAGACTGGACTCTCCTCCCTCCTTTCCCCTCCCTCCCTCTCTCCCTCCTGTCCTCCCTCCTTCTCCCCTTTCTCTCCTCTCTTTCTTTCATCTCTCCTTTCCTGTCTCTCACTCCTCCTTCACTCTTTCTCTCCGTCCTGTCTGTGTTCTCTCTCTCTGTTGTGTCTCTTCCTCCCTCTCTCCTCGTCTTTTAATTGACATATATTAAATGCATTGTTAAAAGTCGAGTCTCCCAGCCCTCCGTCTCTCTGTCATTCTTTCTCTCTCTCTTCTCTTTTCTCTCCATTCTTATTAAATTGCTCTGTTCCTCTCTCTTCCCCCCTCCCCTTCTCCGTCTCCTCTCACTCTCTCCCTCCCTTTACCCTCTTCGTCCCTGACTCTGTCCTGGTTTAGTCCTGGTTCAGTCTCAGTCCTGGTTCAGTCCTGGTTCAGTCCTGGTTTAGTCCTGGTTCAGTCCTGGTTTAGTCCTGGTTTCAGTCCTGGTTCAGTCCTGGTTCAGTCCTGGTTTAGTCCTGGTTCAGTCCTGGTTTGGTCTAATCATCGTGGACAGTCTGTACCTGTATCCCTCCTTTTCTCCACTTCTGTACCTCTTTGTATTCTTCTTTCCTCCCGTCTCTCTTTCTGTCCCTGTCTCTATCTCTCCTTTCCCTTTTCCCCCTCTCCTCTCTCTCATTCTCTTTCTCTCTCTCTGTATTTCTCATTTGGTCCTTCTCCTTTCTCTCTGTTTCTCTCTCTCTCTGCTACCTTTTTGTATCTCTTCTTTCCTACCTCTCCTCTCCTCTCTCTCTCTCTCTCTCTTTCTCTCTGTATCTCTTTTTTGCTCCCCTCACTCTCTCTGCCCCCTTCCTCTTTCTCCCCCTACCCTCCCTCCTCTTCTCTCTCTCCATCATCTCTCTCTCTCTTGGTCTAATCATTGTGGACTCTTTCTCTCTCTCTGTGTTTTCCTCCCTCTCCTCCCCTCTCCCTCTCTCTGTCTCTCTCTTTCTCTCTCTCCAGTACCTCTTTGTATCTCTCCTTTGCTCCTTCTCCTCTCTCTCTCTGATACATCTGTCTCTCTCCTTTACTCAGGCTCCTCTCTCTTCTCTCTCCCTCTCTCTCTTCTGTCTCTCTCTCTCTCTTTTTCTCTCTCTCTCTGTATCTCTCCTTTGCTCCCCTTGCTTTCTCTTTCCCCTGCTACTCCCTCCTCTTCTCTCTCTCCATCTCTCTCTCTCTTTCTCTCCTGGTCTTATTTTTCCATTCTCTGCCTCCGTACCTCTCTGTATCCTTCTTTCCTCCCTCCTCTCTGTCTCTCTCTCTTCTCTCTCTGTCTCTCTCTTTCTGTATGTCTCCATATCTCTCCTTTACTCACCCTCCTTTCCTCTCCTCTCTTCTCTTCTCCTCCTTCTCTCTGTCTTTCTCTCTCCGCTATCTCTTTGTATCTCTCCTTTCCTCCCTTTCCCCTCTCTCTCTCTCTGTCCTTCTCCATCTCTCTCTCCTTTCCTCCCTCTCTTTCTCTCTCTTTCTCTCTGTCTTTCTCCATATCTTTGTATCTCTCCTTTCCTCCCTCTCTTCTCTCTCTCTCTCTCTCTCTCTCCTTTTCTCTCCCTCTTTCCTCTCTTCCTTTCTCTTCTCTTCTCTTCTCTCTCCCTCTCTCTGTCTTTCTCTCTCCGCTATCTCTTTGTATCTCTCCTTTCCTCCCTCTCCCCCTCTCTCTCTCTCTTTCTCTCTGTCTTTCTCCATCTCTCTCTCCTTTCCTCTCTCTTTCTCTCTGTCTTTCTCCATATCTTTGTATCTCTCCTTTCCTCCCTCTCTTCTCTCTCTCTCTCTGTAGCTCTCCTTTACTCACTCCTCCTCTTCTCTTTCTCTTTTCTTCTCTTCTCTTCTCCTCTCTCTCTCTCTCTTCTCTATCTCTCCGCTATCTCTTTGTATCTCTCCTTTCCTCCCTCTCTTCTCTCTCTCTCTCTGTAGCTCTCCTTTACTCACCCTCCTTTCCTCCTCTCTTCTCTTTTCTTCTCTTCTCTTCTCCTCTCTCTCTCTCTTTCTCTATCTCTCCGCTATCTCTTTGTATCTCTCCTTTCCTCCCTCCTCTCTCTCTCTCTTTCTCTCTGTCTTTCTCCATATCTCTGTATCTCTCCTTTCCTCCCCCCTCCCCCTCTCTCTCTCTCTCTCTCTTTTCTCTACTCTCTGTATCTCTCCTTTAATCATCCTCCTTTCCTCACTTCTCTTCTCCTCTCTCTGTCTTTCTCTCTCTCTCCTCTCTCTCTGTATCACTCCTTTGCTCCCTCTCTCTCCCCGCCCCTCTTCCTCCCCCCGCCCACCCCTCCTCTTCTCTCTCTCCATCCCCCCCCCCCCTCTCTCTCTCTTTTCTCTGTAGTTCTAATCACATCAGACAGTTGATCCCACAGGAGGCTGTTCTGATCCTCCGCAGGTTTTAATGGAGAGAAGTCCTCCAACTGAGACCGACACTTTACACCAAACACACATTTAACACACCAAATATATACAAAATATATACAACAAATATACACAAAAAATACAAAAATGTACAAAAAAATATGCACAATAATGAAAAATCTCCAAAAGTCAAACCCACAAATATATATATTTTTTCTTCATTTCTATCAGTGACAAGTTCCATTCTCCAGCACAACATCTGGGAGGGCATCTGACACACCACAACGTCTGCAAGTGTTTAACTCTCTGTGGCGTGTCTTGCTCGTGGACACAGGGGCAGTAGGGCTCTGTAGTTCGTAGCTGGAGGTGTTGGATCCCTGTGCGTCTCATTAGTCAGAGTTGAGTTTTTCTGTCACTTTTCGCTCAAATCAAACCATCAGGATCAATTAAAATGTGATGAAAGAGTGCGGTTTAGACGAGAGGGAGAGGGGGAATAAAAGAAAGAGGGAAAGAGGGAGAGAGGGAATAGGATCAAGACTGATGTAATCGCCCGTCCTGGAAATCATGGAGCCGTTTTATACTTTAAGTTCAATTTCAAGTTACAACTTTTTATGTCCACGACCCGTTTGTCTCCAGGGAGATTATTGTTTTGTTTTCTAGTGGAGGGTCCATCACGTCACTGCTCTGTCTGGAATGTTCCACAGTGTGACATTAAACAGCTCTGCTTCACATTTATTCAATTACAGGTGGTTTCACAGCTCAAAAATACAGAGAAAAACAGACATTCTGAATGTGAAAGGCATAGAGAAAGAGGATATGAAGAGAAAGAAGAGAAGAGAGGAGACAGAGAGAGAGAGAGAGAAGAGGAGTGTATGAAGAATAGAGCGAAAAAGACAAGAAGAAGAGGAGGAAAGAGAGAGATGGAAAAAAGGGGGGAGTTTAGGAACAACAGCAACAGAGGACAAGAAGAGGAGGAGGAAGGGAGGAGATGGACAAACTGCAGGTCTGAACCAGCACTAAACCAGGACTAAATCTGGACTAAATCTGGACTAAACCGGGACTAAACCGGGACTAAACCGGGACTAAACTGGGACTAAACTGGGACTAAACCTGGACTAAACCAGGACTGAACCAGGACCGAACCAGGACCGAACCAAGACTAAACCAGATCTTAATCAGGTCAAAAATACTGTTATATATAATATTTTCTGAGCTATTAGACGAGCTCTTAAGCCTCCAACCCCATCAAAAAATGACTGTGCGCCACAATCCAGAGCGACCTGTACACGAATCCACTCGGGTGACACAGCACGACTTCAGTAAACTACAAAGCTGCACCACCCACAGCGCACGCAAACACACACGGAGCAGACAGCGACCGCACAGTGAAACACACCCACAGACACACTCATCACTCCACGCCGACGAGGAACAGAACGGAGGAACGAACCGAAAAAGCGAGTGCAATGTGCCACTTCTAGACACAACTGAACAACTGAGTCACTGCAAACACGCCGACAATCCGTTGGTCCCAGACACACCCTC
>NW_026570971.1:31984326-32004326 GCF_026225935.1 Boleophthalmus pectinirostris | reverse complement strand
GTCCTGCTTTAGTCCTGGTTTAGTTCTGGATTAGTCCTTGTCCAGTCCTGGTTTAGTCCTGGTTTAGATCTAGTTTAGAACTTATTTTGGCCTGGTTTATTCCTAGTTTAATTCTTGTTTAGAACATGTTTAGTTCTGGTTTAGTCCTGGTTTAGAACTGGTTTAGTCCTGGTTTAGTTCTGGTTTAGTTCGAGTTTCTTCGCTCTGCTCCTGTCTGCTCCTGTCTGCTCCTGTCTGCTCCTGTCTGCTCCTGCCTCGTTAATCTCCTGCTAATTGATCTTGTGGTGCGTTGGTGTGACATTTGCCGACTCGGACTCTGATGGATGGAGTTTGATAAAGACGAGAGGCTGAACTTTAGATTCAAAAAGACCAAACCATCGAGATAATTAACCAAGAGAGAGGATTAAACACGCCACGAGTGGATTAGGCCTGCGTCAGATGCCCTCCCATCCTCTGTATCCCTGTGTGTCAGATGCCCTCCCATCCTCTGTATCCCTGTGTGTCAGATGCCCTCCCATCCTCTGTATCCCTGTGCCCTCCCATCCTCTGTATCCCTGTGTGTCAGATGCCCTCCCATCCTCTGTATCAATGTGGAGTTAGACTGAGATGGGGGCAGGTTAAATGTAGTTAATCTGTGGATGTGAGGGTGGTTCAGATGCCCTCCCAGGTCTCGTGGTGTGTCAGATGCCCTCCCAGGTCTCGTGGTGTGTCAGATGCCCTCCCAGAAGTTACGGTGTGTTTGGATACAGGCAGCAGGGGAATGGACTTTGTCTCTGACAGAAATGATCAGAAAGAAACTCATTTGTGGATTTGACTTTTGGAAATTTCTGATGAAAATACAGAGAATCAGAGGTGGTTTGTGTTCCGTTACATTTACCAAAGTAACTTTTTAAAGAAATTATACTTTTAGAGTACTTTTATAACTTTTACTTGAGCTATAATTTTATTGAAGTAACAGTACTCTTACTTGCAGACAGACATAAGGAAGTGTCCACCAGTATTCTGACCAGAACTGAAGAAGCAGCGTAGATGAGCTGTGAAACGTATTCGACCAAACAAAATTTGTGTCCAGTCGACAAACTGATTTCTCTTCTTGCCACAGTACTCTTACTGGAGTAAAAGCTGTGGTCCCTCTTTTCACTATGAGTAAGTCTAAAGTGACAAAAACTTTATGTGACCATGTGAAATGATTTGAACATTTGTGTTTCTTGCACTTCTCCTTCAGATCTGATAGTAGATAGATCTGATAGTAGATAGATCTGATAGTAGATAGATCTGATAGTAGATAGATAGATCTGATAGTAGATAGATAGATCTGATAGCAGATAGATCTGATAGTAGATAGATAGATCTGATAGTAGATAGATAGATCTGATAGTAGATAGATAGATCTGATAGTAGATAGATAGATCTGATAGTAGATAGATAGATCTGATAGCTAGATAGATAGATCTGATAGTAGATAGATAGATCTGATAGTAGATAGATCTGATAGTAGATAGATAGATCTGATATAGGATAGATAGATCTGATAGTAGATAGATAGATCTGATAGTTTAGTTTGTCTCTTTTTTGGGTCTGTCCTTTGAAAATATCAGATTTGATGCATTATTTAAAGATGCATTGCGTAACTTTTTGGGCACCTGCTCGCCTCCATGTAGATGTTATTGTTTTTCCCTGGAAACCTTTACAGTCTGGCATTTCATTTAACCATCTCCATGAAGACGAGCGGACCACATCACCAGACCAAGTTACAGGTCAGATCTGTGGAGAAGTGGACCTGCTCACAGTCACAATCCATGTTTCTGTGGTAGTTTTGAGAAACAAAAATGTATTCAAAAATTGAATAAATTCAAGACATATTTGTTTAATGCCAAACTGTGGAACATCCCAGGCCAAATGATAACATCACCATGGAGACAAGGAATGTTACACAGTGCACCTTTAATGTTTTGATCTTCAAATTATAAATCAGATGTTACGCTCTGACAGTTACTCTTTAAACATGCACTGCAGTGTGTAACTTTTCTGTTTCGTTTGTTGTTTCGTTGTTTCGTTGGTTCTTCAAGTGCTTTTCTCTGTTTAGATGTTGTTGCTTTGTCTGGAATGTTCCACAGTATGGCATTAAGCCTTTTTATCATTATGGAGGCCAAACCAGACCAAGTTACAGGTCAGATCTGTGGAGAGGAGACCTCACTCACAGTCAGAATGTCTGTTTTTCAAGGTATATTTGAGCTGTGAAACCACCTGTGATTGAATAAATGTAAAGTAGAGCTGTTTAATGTCACATTGTGGAACATTTCAGGCAGAGCAATGACATCTCCATAGAAACAAGCAGGCGTCAGACCCCAACCAAAAAGTGTACCTTTAAGTTACTCTTAGTTGAGTAGTACTTTTTGTAAATACTTTTTAACTCTTAACTGAGTCATTTCTTGGACACTACATTGTACTTCACTGTAAAAAAGCTTGGCCAAAATTTAAGATAGAAACACTTAAATCGATCAGAAAATGATTTAAAAGTGAAGTGAAAAGATCTGTCCATGCAGCAAGATCAATTTACTTGACCAGATCTTAAAATAAAATACCTCGAGACTCAAATGAAGCGCCTCAGAACTAGTAAGAAGATCATCAATCTGAAAACATGATCGTTTTAAAATCTTGGCCAGATCAGGGAAATTTGCAGTGTACTCGAGTAATATTATTTTAAGTTGAAGTTTGAAGCACCTCTGGCAATTACTCTGACTTTTTTTCTTCTTTAAACTCTAGACAAACGTGGCCCTGACCTCTCCAGATGTTCTTTAAACTCTTGCGTTGTTGTGCCTTTGAGCCTGCCCCGTTCCGCTCTGATCTTTTCCTCCGTTTGGTGTTTGATTCTCTTCCGTCTGTCTCTCCTCTTCATCTTCAAAAAACAACATGGCGCCTTTCTTCTCCCTCTTCATCGCGGCTGACCCTTGACCCGTGCGAGCGTTTAGGCACAGACGCGGCGCCATCTGTGGGAGAGAGAGCGGTACTGATGAAAAGACGCGGCAGATTTTGTGTCTCCGCTTTAATCACTTTTAAACGAGCTTATCCGACTTTAAACACAATTAGAACGTTTAAAGAAGAACTATTTTACTTCTATGAGGCATTAACTGTAACACAAAACATATTTAGATCACTGTGTTAACTTTTTATAGTTTGAAAATTATATATTCAACACTGTAAACCCGAATACTCAAAGTAATTAAATAGATGAAGTTGTGTATACTCAAAGTTTTAGAAATAGTCCTACTAACTTAATTATGTCAAGTTGCTGTAACATGTTCTTCTTTTTGAGTAATTTTAACTCAACTTTTTAAATTGAAGGTCTGATTGTGGGTATAAGTGAGCGTAACTTAAAAACATAGATGAGGTAGGATTTAGTAGATTGAAGTAATTAAACACTGAGAATGATGAAGTCCTGTTATTTCAAATAGGGATGATTTAAAAATAAACTTAATTGATATACAGTGGTCCCTCGTTTATCACGGCCGCAATAACCCGCGATAGGTGAAATCCGCAAAGTATTCAGCTTTATTTTTTACAATTATTATTTCTGTTTTAAGGCTGTAAATCCCTAGCCTGATTCATCAGCCAGTTTCATTTCGTTTCACTTTGTAGAAACCGTCTGACCTCACAGTGTTAGGATTCGTTCGCTCGACAGTAGGCAGGTACTTTTTTTTATTTAACCAGTCACTGCTATTTGGTCGTCACGTTTGTAATGCGCCACAAACAGGACTAACTGGTGTATTAAGCTTTTCCCAAATCCCATAGGAAGAAAGACAATAACGTCTTTCCCCTTGATAAAATTCACCAAACATTCTCTTTGTTCCAGCTTTAAATCCTCGATCTCGGGAATTGTTGCCAACATAGAATGTGTGACTCTTCGCTGATTGGCTGGTGCCCGAACTTGCACTTCCAGGTTCTTGCAAACTGTCTTCTGTATTCCGATTCCTGACGCTGGAGAGACATTTTCAACCCTTTTTACATCCTTCTTAAAACTTATTGCTGCTGTCGTCCTTTTGTTATTTTCCTCCTCCTTTATGTAACGAACCAAAGATTAATTTATTCCTTAATGCGCTACAGCCCTGTAACTTCTACAAGCATCAGCGTGTCCAGAAGTCCAACTTTTTGTGCGATGGTTTCATCTTCCTCTGTCTTTTGAGTGTGAGCGCAGGAGTCTTTGTCGGTGCAGAATGTTTCATTAACATTGTGGGTTTTGTCAGAGAGAAAACTTGCAAACATACAGAGCTTCAGAATCACACTGATACAGGTCGAACATTTATGTAAATTTATCAAACTGAACACATTCTGTACTGTACAGGAGACACAGCACGGAGGAGACTGATTGACAACAGTCTACAGTCTCTCAGCCAATCAGGACGCAGGAAGAGGAACACATTGTGCTTTCATACACTGTAAAAAAACAAAAAACAAAGCAAAATCACACAAAAAAAAATCCATGAAACATCGAGGGTGAACCGCGTCATAGTGAGGGACGACTGCAGTACATGCTGAAATACAAAACTATTTCAAAGTGCTTCAACAAATAAGTGAACTTATTTCAGTAGTCTGAAAACAATATTAAATCATAATAAACAAAAAGAATTGAATTGTCTTAACAGAAAACTATGAGTCATATTAACTGCAAATATTTGAGTTGAGCTGAAAGAAAACGTTTAATTCGGTTCTTATCAAAGGTACAGGTAGCAAGACATCCAGCTCTTTAAAGTTCTAGAAGATTTTTAAGTTTTAACTTCATCAACTTAACATAATTGAGTCAATCGATTGCCTCATTTTTTTTTTAGTTCTGGTAACTTATTTGGGTTTAGTGTATTAACAAGTTCCATTTTTATTTTTTGAAGCTCTGAGTCTCTCCTCCCTTTGCTTTCCCTCCACGCTCAGTCACTAAGTCACTCCCCCTTCAGAGCGCTGTCCCAACACAGTCAGCGTGTATCCCGCTAATGAAACTACTACTATTTATGGAGAATTGTCGTGTGGGAGCATGGGGGAAGTAAACTAGGACTAAACATAAGGGTAAAAGTATCAGATAACAAAAGAAGATGAATAAAAAAGGACTAAACCAAAGAAAAAAAACTGGGCTGAATCAGGACTGAATCAAGTCTAAACCAAATCTAAACCAGGCCTAAACAGAGCTGAACTAAGACTAAGCAAGGACTAAATCAACATAGTACAAAACATAAATATGGAATAAACTTGAAGTCAATCAGGACTGAATCAGGACTAAACCAGGACTGAACAAGGACTAAACTACGACCTAACCCAGAACTTAACCAGGACTGAACCAGGATTAGATCAGAAATAAACCAAAACTAAACCAAGATCGGATTAAAGGTAAATATCGACTAAACTAGAAGTAAACATGGACTAAGTAAGGACTGATCGAGAACTACACCAGGACTAAACCAGGACTAAACCAGGACTAAACCAGGACTAAGCCAGAACTGAACCAGGATTTGTATAGGACTTGTATATACGTCCGTCACATACCTGTCTTCTGTCTTTAGCGTTTACCTGCGCTGACGGCTGATTGGCTGACAGTTTGATTGACAGCTGTGACAGGAAGTGATGTCTCGGCTGTCACGTGTCACTTCCTGTGTGTCACCGTGACGACTGCAGGCGTCTCACAGCTGTTTAAAGTCGGACATGTTTCATCTGTAGAGGCAGAGACACAGAGGGATGGACGAGTGATGGAGCCAATCAAAACATACAAAATACAATTTCAATTTCAACTTTTGGAATCTTTACAAAATTTAGTTGTGCTTCAGTCCTGGTTCAGTCCTGGTTCAGTCCTGGTTCAGTCCTGGTTTAGACCTGATTTAGTCCTGGTTAATACTGGTTTAATACTGGTTTAGTACTGGTGTAGTTCTGGTCTAGTCCTGGTCTGGTCCTGGTCTAGTCCTGGTCTAGTCTTGGTCTAGTCCTGGCTGTCAGTCTTGGGTCCGGTGGGACTATACGGCGCTGTGACCTGTGACCCCTCGCTCGCCCGATGTGCAGCAGAAGAGAACGAGAGCTCGACCTTGAAACGAGACGAGAATTTAATAAAGTCTGAAAGACCGAGAGAGCCTGAACGCACCACAGGGACTAAACCAGGACTGAACCAGGACTGAACCAGGACTGAACCAGGACTAAACCAGGACTGAAACCAGGACTGAACCAGGACTGAACCAGGACTGAACCAGGACTAAACCAGGACTGAATCAGGACTAAATCAGGTCTAAACCAGGACTAAACCAGGACTAAACCGGGTCTAAACCAGGACTAAAATAGGTATAAACTAGGTCTAAAGCAGGTCTAAACCAGGACTAAACCTGGTCTAAAGATAGTCTTGAACCAGGACTAAAAGAAGTCTAAACTGAGATTAAACCAGGAATAAACCAGGTCTAAACCGGGATTAAACCCGGTCTAAACCAGGACTAGGAATTACACATATATAAAACCACATGGAAATATCAAAATACCATTTTATGTTGAAAATCACATTCTATTATTTGAAGTGTGTGTTTTATTTTCATTTTTGTATTAGAATCTGTTTATTGAATTGTGGATAAGTTTGAAATTTGAGTACCGTGACCACACTATAGTTCAGTCCTCGTTTAGTCCCCGTTTAGTCCCCGTTTAGTCCCCGTTTAGCCCCTGGTCCTGGCTCTGGTCCAGATCTAGTCCTGGTTTAGTCCAACAGGTTCAGACTCTTCTCATTAATAATGCCACACTCGTCTGCTCGGTCTGCGTGTGTGTGTGTGTGTGTGTGTATGAGCGCGCACGAGGGGTGTTAGCATTAGCCGTAGCAGCTGGTGGGAGCAGGCCCCAGGGGGATTGTGGGTAACGCGGTTCACTGAGGGGAAGGTTACGCGGCTCGGAGCCAAATGTGTCTGTCCACAAACTACAACTCTGCAAACACACTCGAGACAGGAGGAGGGGAGGGCATCTGACACACACGGGAGGGCATCTGACACACACACGGGAGGGCATCTGACACACACACGGGAGGGCATCTGACACACACGGGAGGGCATCTGACACACACACGGGGAGGGCATCTGACACACACACGGGAGGGCATCTGACACACACACGGGAGGGCATCTGACACACACACGGGAGGGCATCTGACACACACACGGGAGGGCATCTGACACACACACGGGAGGGCATCTGACACACACGGGAGGGCATCTGACACACACACGGGAGGGAGGGCATCTGACACACACGGGGAGGGCACCTGACACAATATAGATTCATAAAGAGTCGTGTGTCGATAAAGGACGAAGGCGAAACTGAAATAAAATCCAAACAAGAAAAGTTCATTAGAAAGTACTGGCCCCGCCCCCTTCCTCTCTGTCCCTTTCTTTCCTTTTCTATTCCTCTCTTTCTTCTCTCTGTCCCTTCATCCTTCTGTCTTTCTTTCTATCTTTTCACCTACTCTCTCTCTTCTCTCTCGCCTCCCTTTTTCTCGCTGCCTCCTCCTTCTCTCTCTCTCTCTCACTCTCACTCTCTTCTCTCACTTTCCCCTCCCTCTCTCACCTTTTTCTCTCTCCTTCCTCTCTCTCTCTCTCTCCCCTTTTTCTCTTGCTTTCCCGTCCCTCTCTTCTCTCCGTCTTTCCCTTTTTCTCCTTCCTCCACTCTCTCTCTCTCCCCATCTCTCTCCCTCTCTCTCCCCTTCCCACTCCCTCTTGTCCCTCTTCCTCCCTCTCTCTGTCTCCTTCCCCTCCCTCTCTTCTCTCCCTCCTCCCCTCTCTCTCTCCCTCTCTCTCTCCTTCCCACTCCCTGTCTTCCCTCTTCCTTCTTCTCTCTCTTTTTCTCCCTGTTCTCCCTGTCCCTCTCTCATTCCCCCCTCTCTCCATCACCTCCCTCTTTTCCCTCCTTCTCTCTCTCTCTCTCACCCTCTTCTCTCGCCTTCCCTTCCCTCTCTTCTCTTTCTCTCTCTGTCCCTCCCTCCTTCTCTCTCTCCTCTCCTCTCTCAGTCCCTTTCCCTGTCTTTTTTACCTCCTTCTCTTGTCCTCTCTCCTGCTCCCCTCCTCCTCCCTCCCTCCCTCCCTCTCTCTCCTTCCTCTCACCTCTTTCTCCTTCACTCTCTCCCTCCCTCTCTTCTCTCTGTCCTTCTCCCATTCCCCCTCTCTCCCTCACCTCCCTCTTTTCCCTCCTTCTTTTTTCTCTCTCTCGTTCTTCTCTCTCCTTCTCTCTTTCCCTCTATCCCCTCTCTCTCCTCTCCCTCTCGCTCCTTCCTCTCTCCCTCTCACCCGCTTCTCTCTCTTTCCCTGCCCTCTCTTCTCTCTCTCCTTCTCTTTCTCTCTCCTCTCCTCTCTCAGTCCCTTTCCCTGTCTCCTTTACCTCCCTCTCTTCCCTTCCTCTCGCCTCTCCCCCTGTCCCATTCCCCAATCTCTCCTTCACCTCCTCCTCTCTCCCTCCCCCTCCCTCTCTCTCTCTCCTCTCCCTCCCTCTCCTCCTCTCCTCCGTCTCTCTCTCTCTCTTTCCTCTGTGTTAAACTGCATTGACCTGTTTCTCTCACGTCGCTGAACAAGACAAACATTTAAACGAGCGTTCAGACTCTGGCCCTCCTCCTCCTCCTCCTCCTCTTCTCCTCCTCTCCCTCTTTCCCTCTCTCTCTTTCTTTCCCGTCTCTCCCTCCTCTTTCCTCCTCCTCTTTCTCTGTTCCTCGTACTCTCTTTCTCTTGCCTCACTCTCTACCCCTTCTCCCTTTCTCCTTTCACCACCACCTCCTTCTCCTCTTCTCTCCATCCTCTATCCTTTCCTCCTCCTCCCGTTCTCCTCGTCTCCTCCTCCTCCTCCTCCTCTCCCCCTCTCCCTCGTTCACGTTCTGCTCGCTCTAATCAGAATGCATGTGTGCAGTCAGCCTAAATGAAGACAAATCTCTCTCTCTCTCTTTCCTCTTTCTCTTCTCTCTTTCTCCTGCACTTGTTTTTTCTTGTCGTTCATCACATTTTCGTCTCATTTATGAAAAGCTCCAGATGTTTGACGCTGTGGAAAAGTGACAGAATGTGGCTTTAAACAATTTCAGCCCTAAATGGAAAAAGTCATTCAATAAAACTGTCTCAGACACCGCAGGGAGTGAGGGACTTTAAAGTCCTGGTATACTCCTGGTTTAGTCCTGGTTCAGTCCTGGTTCAGTCCTGGTTTAGTCCTGGTTCAGTCCTGGTTTAGTTCTGGTTTAGTCTGGTCCTGGTTTAGTCCTGGTTTAGTCCTGGTTTAGACCTGGTCCAGTCCTGGTTTAGACCTGGTTCAGTCCTGGTTTAGACGTGGTCCAGTCCTAGTTTAGTCCTGGTTTAGTCTTGGTTAAGACCTGGTTTAGTCCTAGTTTAGTCCTGGTTAAGACCTGGTTTAGACCTGGTCCAGTCCTAGTTTAGTCCTGGTTTAGTACTGGTCCAGTCCTGGTTTAGTCTGGATTGAATCATTGTTTAGTCCTGGTTTATATCTGGTTTAGTCCTGGTTTAGTCCTGGTTTAGTCCTGGTTTAGTCCTGGTTTAGTCCTGGTTTAGTCCTATTTTAGTCCTGATTTAGACCTGGTCCAGTCCTGGTTTAGTCTTGGTTTAGTTCTGGTTTAGTCCTGGTTTAGTTCTGGTTTAGTCCTGGTTTTATATCTGGTTTAGTCCTGGTTTAGTCCTGGTTTAGTCTGGTTTATATCTGGTTTAGTCCTAGTTTAGTCCTGGTTTAGTCCTGGTTTTAGTCCTAGTTTAGTCCTGGTTTAGACCTGGTCCAGTCCTGGTTTAGACCTGGTTAGTTAGTTTCTGGTTTAGTCTTGGTTTAGTTCTGGTTTAGTCCTGGTTTAGTTCTGGTTTAGTCCTGGTTTATATCTGGTTTAGTCCTGGTTTAGTCCTGGTTTATATCTGGTTTAGTCCTGGTTTAGATCTGGTTTAGTCCTGGTTTATATCTGGTTTAGTCCTGGTTTAGATCTGGTTTAGTCCTGGTTTATATCTGGTTTAGTCCTGGTTTATATCTGGTTTAGTCCTGGTTTAGATCTGGTTTAGTCCTGGTTTAGTTCTGGTTTAGTTCTGGTTTAGTCCTGGTTTATATCTGGTTTAGTTCTGGTTTAGTCCTGTTTAGTTCTGGTTTAGTCCTGGTTTAGTTCTGGTTTAGTCCTGGTTTAGTCCTGGTTTAGTCCTGGTTTAGTCCTGGTTTAGTTCTGGTTTAGTCCTGGTTTAGTTCTGGTTTAGTCCTGGTTTAGTTCTGGTTTAGTCCTGGTTTAGTTTCTGGTTTAGAGTCTGGTTTAGTTCTGGTTTTAGTCCTGGTTTAGTCCTGGTTTCTGGTTTTAGTCCTGGTTTAGTTCTGGTTTAGTCCTGGTTTAGTCTGTTTGTTCTGGTTAGATCTGGTTTAGTTCTGGTTTTAGTCTCTGGTTTAGTTCTGGTTTAGTCCTGGTTTAGTCCTGGTTTAGTCTGTTTAGTCCTGGTTTAGTCCTGGTTTGGTTTAGTTCTGGTTTTAGTCCTGGTTTAGTTCTGGTTTAGTCTGGTTTAGTTCCTGGTTTTAGTCCTGGTTTAGTTCTGGTTTAGTTCTAGCTGGTTTATCTGGTTTTCTGGTTTAGTCCTGGTTTAGTCCTGGTTTAGTCCCTGGTTTAGTTCTGGTTTAGTCCTGGTTTAGTCTGGTTTAGTCCTGGTTTAGTCTTGGTTTAGTCTGGTTTAGTTCTGGTTTAGTCCTGGTTTAGGTTCTGGTTTAGTCCTGGTTTAGTCCTGGTTTAGTCCTGGTTTAGTTCTGGTTTAGTCCTGGTTTAGTCCTGGTTTAGTCCTGGTTTAGTTCTGGTTTAGTCCTGGTTTAGTTCTGGTTTAGGTCTGGTTTAGTCTGGTTTAGTTCTGGTTTAGTCCTGGTTTAGTTCTGGTTTAGTCCTGGTTTTCTGGTTAGTTGGTTTAGTCTGGTTTAGTTCTGGTTTAGTTCTGGTTTTAGTCTTTTATCTGGTTTAGTCCTGGTTTAGTTCTGGTTTAGTCCTGGTTTAGTTCTGGTTCAGTCCTGGTTTAGTTCTGGTCTGGTTTAGTTCTGGTTTAGTCCTGGTTTAGTTCTTGGTTTTAGTTCTGGTTTAGTCCTGGTTTAGTTCTGGTTTAGTCTGGTTTAGTTCTGGTTTAGTTGGTTTAGTCCTGGTTTATATCTGGTTTAGTCTGGTTTAGTTCTGGTTTAGTCCTGGTTTAGTTCTGGTTTATATCTGGTGTACACTGGACACGTGTGTGTGGACGCTGCCCTCATCACAAAGACATAAACTATATAAAATGAGTTCATTCTGCTGTTGCACATGTGTGTGTTGAGGAGCAGTGCAGTTTTCACACACACAGACTCTGGTTTAGACTCTGACGAGGACTGTGGGTTCTGTCTGTTTGCTCCTTTATCACATTTGTGTCTCTTGCTCCTTGTCAAACTGCAAACACATGGGTGTGGATCTTGTTGTTTCTTGTTAGGATATGGGTGAAGTAAAGTTGCATACTACTGTGCATCGTGAAGGGGTCAGACATCTTCATTCCCCAGGCGCATTATAACCAGACTCCAAACTCCACAGCTCCTCTCTGTCCACAGAGCAACTGGAAGAGGAGGAGAACAGGAGAGGAGGAGTTGTGGCTTTCCTCAGATCAGAATGAGCGGAAAAGTTCTGTGGCCCAAATCAAACTCTTGTCCGTGTGCTGTGGCTCCTCTCGTTTAATCAGATCATTAAAAAAGTCACACTTTGAGCCCATTTTCCGTGATGTTGTTGCAATTTATGACAAGTGAATGAACCAAACAATAAGAATATTGTGCAGAAAGTTTGTGACTGAAAGTGTTGGGATGCAGAGATCTCAGCTCCTACGGTTCACGTTTGAAGTTCTACAGTTTTCGTTTAGTTTTTTGTGACCTTTGTTTACTTCTGGTCATGTGACTGAGCACCTGCCAATCACAGGCCTCGTCAGAGCACTTCCTGTCTGCGCTCAAGTGTTTCCTGTTTGACAAACGAGTCCAGTTAAAAAGGTCAAAGCTCTCACCAAGAAAGAAACGAAAGAACAGGCGAAAGGTCAAGAGAGAGAGAGAGGAGAAGAGGGTAAACAATCTATAAGAGAGGAAGAGAGGAGGAGGAGGAGGAGAAACAATCTATAAGAAACAGAAAGAGAGGAAGGGAGAGAGGAGAGGGATGGAGAGAATGGGAAGGGGAGAAGTGGAGGGTAAACAATCTATAAGAGAGAGAGAGAGAGGAAGAGAGAGGGAGGAGGAGGAGAGACAGATAAATCAGTCAATATGAAAGACAGGAAAGGGGGGGAGAGGAAAGGTGGAGGAAGAGGAGAAGAAGCAGCCAATGAGGAGTGAACGCTCAATATGAGACAGAGACGAGGAGCGAGGGAGCGAGGAGGAGAGGAGGAGATACACGATCAATGAAGGAGAGAGAGAGAACAGAGGAGAGAGAGTCAGGTAAACAATGTATGTGAACGAGGGAGAGAGGAGGAAGAGAGAAAGAAGAGAGTAGGAGAGAAAAAAGGAAGAGGAGCTGTCCGTGGTGCTGAAGCGGTTGTTTGATTTTTAAAATGATCTCAGAGGATTCACTGTGGAGAAATAAGTAGACCTGGTTTAGTTCTGGTTTAGTCTTGGTTTAGTCCTGGTTTAGTTCTGGTTTAGTCCTGGTTTAGTCCTGGTTTAGTCCTGGTTTAGTTCTGGTTTACGTCTGGTTTAGTCTAGTCCTGGTTTAGTTAGTCCTGGTTTAGTTTAGTCTGTAGTCTTGGTTTAGTCTGGTTTAGTCCCTTGGTTTAGTCCTTAGTGGTTTAGTCCTTTAGTTTAGTCCTGGTTTTAGTCCTGGTTTAGCTGGTTTAGTCCTGGTTTAGTCTGGTTTTTGGTCCTGGTTTTGTCCTGGTTTTGTTCCTGGTTCCTGGTTTAGTCCTGGTTTTTGTCCTGGTTTAGTCTGGTTTAGTTCTGGTTTTGTCCTGGTTTAGTCCTGTTTTAGTCCTGTGTGTTTTTTTTTTTTTTTTTACAGTCTAATTTCATAAACTGTGAATTGCTCTTTGAAGTTACGACTCTAAACGCCGCGAAAAAATCTATACGAGAAAAATGAACACGTCTTTACAGAGAGAGAGAGAAGAGAGAGAGAGAGAGAGAGAGAGGAGAGAGAGAGGAGAGAGAGAGAGAGAGAGAGAGAGAGAGAGAGAGAGAGAGAGAGGGAGGGAGAGAGAGGAGAGAGAGAGAGAGAGGGGGAGAGAGAGAGAGGAGAGAGAGAGAGAGAGAGAGAGAGAGGGAAGAGGAGAGAGAGGAGAGAGGAGGGAGAGAGAGAGAGAGAGAGAGAGGGAGAGAGAGAGAGAAAGAGAGAGAGAGAGAGGGAGGGAGGGAAGAAATAAAAGAGAAAAGGGAGAGAAAGGGAGGAGATGATAGAGAGAAGGAGACAGAGTGGAGAGCGAACTGAGAAGGAGGAAGGAGGCGCAAGAAAGAAGAAAAGAGAAAATGCGGAGAGAGGGAGGGAGAGAGAAAGAGAAGATGGGAGGGAAACAGTGAGGACGACCCGCTCGCCCCAGTGTCTCTCGCTCAAACGTCTCTATCGTCACGGCGATAAAATAAAGAAGTGTCATTGATCTGAGCTCTGGCCCCGCCCCCTCCAGAAAACACTTCGATCTGACAGAGAGAGAGAGAGAGAGAGAGAGAGAGAGAGAGAGAGAGAACAAAAGAGAGAAGGAGAGATAGAGGGGGAAAGAGGGGAGAGGGAGGAGAGACGTCAGCACCATGGACAGCACCAATGTTTCCCCAATCACTAAGGAAAGAGGGAGAGGAGAGAAGGAGAAGAAGAGAGGGAAGAGGGAGAGAGGAGAGAAGGACAGATGGAAAAGAGGGAGGAGAAGAGAAGGAGGTAGAGAGAGGAGGAGAGATGCCAGTACCACCGAGAATTTACCCAGGACTAAAAGAAAACAAAATCCACACCAAACCAGGACTAAACTAAGACTAAACCAGGACTAAACTAAGACTAAACCAGGACTAAACCAGAAACTAAACAAGACTAAACCAGGACTAAACCAGGACTAAACCAGACTAACTAAGAACCAGGACTAATCAGGACTAAACAAGACTAAACCAGGACTAACCAGGACTGAACCAGGACTAAACTAAGACTAAACTAGGACTAAATCAGGACTAAACCAAGACTAAACCAGGACTAAACCAGGACTGAACCAGGACTAAACTAAGACTAAACCAGGACTAAACTAAGACTAAACTAAGACTAAACCAGGACTAAACCAGAACTAAACCAAGACTAAACCAGGACTAAACCAGGACTGAACCAGGACTAAACTAAGACTAAACTAGGACTAAATCAGGACTAAACTAAGACTAAACCAGGACTGAACCAGAACTAAACCAGGACTAAACCAGGACTAAATCAGAACTGAACCAGGACTAAATTAAGACTAAACCAGGACTAAAACAAGACTATAACAGAACTAAATCGGGACTGAACTAAGACTAGATTAAACCAGTTTTTTGTTTTGTTTTTTCTTTTTTTTTTCCTCAGATGTTTCACCTCAGAATAAAGTCTTTTTCTTAAATACATTTAGAAGTTTCATATGAATAAAACTGCACTTCTTTAGTCTTGCAATGAAACTGAAGATGTTTTTTCCTCTCTTTCGTGGAGGTGCATTTTGATCCTTTCTTTCTTAAACTCGTCCTTTGGTGTCATGACAACAGAAATTCTCATTTGTTTGTGAGAAAATCCCAAAGTGAATCTTTAAATCCCCAACACAGTCCAGGTCTGAGCCTTCATCTCTCTCCTCCTCTGTGTCATCCACCTCTCCCTCTCCTCTTTCTCCCTCTCTCTTTCTCTTCTTCTCTCTCTCTCTCTGCTCCCTCTCTCTCGTCGTCTCTCTCCGTCTCTTCCTCCCTCCCTCTCTCTTTCTTCATTTCCATATTAATGTGCTCTGGGATGTTGTGTTTCGTTTTTTAATTCTGAGTCAAAAACCAAGGACAAAGAGAAAACAACCAAACCGCAAATAAACGAGAGAACGCAACTCCCTCTACACCTCCTCTCCCCTCTGTCTCTCCCTCCCTCCCTCTGTTTCCTCTCTCTCTCTCTTCTCTCACCTGTTTCTCTCCCTCTTCACCCCAACTCTCTTTCTCTTCTGCCTTTCTTTCTGGTTTTTCTTTTCTCTTCTATCGTGCTCCTCTCCACTGTCCCTCTGTCTTTCCTCTCCCCCTCTCCTCCCTCCTCTCCTCCCTCTCTCCTTCTCTCCTTCCCTCCTCTCCCCCTCTCCTCTCTCTTCACCCCCGTCTCCCTCCTTTCTCCCCTCTTCTCCCCCGTCTCTCTCCCGCTCCGCCCTTCCTCTCCCCTTCTCTCTTCCTCCTCTCCTCCCCCTCACCTGCTCTGTCTCTTTCTCTCTTCTCCTTCTCTCTCTTTCTCTCCTCTGCCCCTCTTCTTTCCTCCTCCCCCTCTTCTCCCTCCTCTCCTCCCCCTCACCTGCTCTGTCTCTTTCTCTCTTCTCCTTCTCTCCTCTTCCCTCCCTCTCCTCTCCTCCTCTCCTCTCCCCCTCACCTGCTCAGTCTCTTTCTCTCTCCCCTCTCCTCCTCCTCCTCCCTCTCTCCTCCTCTCCACTGTCCCTCTATCTTTCTTCTCCCACTCTCCTCCCTCCTCTCCTCCTTTCCTCCCTCTCCTCCTCTCCTCTGCTCCTTTATCTTTCCTTTCCTCCTCTTCCCTCTCTCCTCCCCCCCTGCCCTTTCCCTCTCTCCTCCCTCTCTCCTGCTCGGTCTCTTTCTCTCTTCTCCTTCTCTCCTCCTCTCCCTTCCTCTTCCTCTCCTCCTCTCCTCCCCTTCACCTGCTCAGTCTCTCTCTCTCCTCTCTCTCTCTCTCCCCTCTCTCCTCTCTCTCCTCCCCCCCACCTGCTCTGTCTCTTTCTCTCTTCTGCCCCTCTATCTCTCCTCTCCTCCCTCCTCTCCTCCTCTCCTCCCCCTCACCTGCTCAGTCTCTTTCTCTCCCCCCCCCCCCCCCCCCCCCCCTCCTCCCTCTCCTCTCCTCCTCCTCTCTCTCTCTCTCTCTCTCTCTCTCTCTCTCTCTGTTCTGTTCTGTTCTTCGTATCCACACTGGTCCGGAGACTCACTCGGGCTAATTATGCTAATTGTGGCTCTGGCGGTTTTATTTATTCGCGGCGGAAAAGATAAACAAACGGAAATGACTTTGGACGCCGCCGCACGCCGCCGCATGCTAACGAGCCGCGCTAACGAGCCGCGCTCACGCCACCACGCCGCACGGACAGGTAATTGGCATTTTGATTGTACTTTTATTTATTTCATTCGCGGCTTATTGAAGGAGAGACAGAAGGAGAGAGAGGGAGAGGAGAGAGGGATGGAGGGAGGAGGAGAGAGGGATGGAGGGAGGAGGAGAGAGGGATGGAGGTGGCGTCGGTGGAGTAATGAAATCTTTGGTTCCATTAAAAACACTTTGAGGAGACAATCTCGCTTCAAAACAGCGAAAACACAAAGGACAGAAGCACACAGGACGGAGAGACACACCGAGAGAGAGAGAGAAGGAAGGAAGAAGGAAGGAAGGGCGGGAGGGAAAGAGGAGAAAAGGAGGATGGAAGTAAGAAGGGAGGAGTGGAGGGAGGAGGAGGAAGAGAACTTATTTCAGTGTCTCAAACGACAAGATGGATTTGAAAAAGAAGATGCAAGTTTTTATCGTCACGTGTCACAGTTTGAAAGAAAAATGAAAAGGTTTAAAAAATAAAATAAAATTTAAAAAAAACTTCAGCGGATCCTCTTCTCCCTCTTCTCCCTCTTCTCCCTCTGCTCTGCATTTAAGATCAGAAATAAAACTGGAAAACTGGTCTAAACCAGGACTAAACCAGGCCTAAACCAGGTCTAAACCAGGACTAAACCAGGCCTAAACCAGGTCTAAACCAGGTCTAAACCAGGTCTAAACCAGGTCTAAACCAGGTCTAAACCAGGACCTTGTCTGTCTCTGGAGGTCATGTTTCTTTCCCTGAAGTTTTCATGTTTGAACATTTTGATTTTCTGATGAAATATTTTCCCTCTTTTTAAAAAAAAAGAATCTCAATGTTGGTGATCCTCTCCTCCTCTGACCTTCTCCTCCTCTGACCTCTCCTCCTCTGACCTTCTCCTCCTCTGACCTTCTCCTCCTCTGACCTTCTCCTCCTCTGACCTTCTCCTCCTCTGACCTTCTCCTCCTCTGACCTTCTCCTCCTCTGATCTCCTCCTCTACCTCTCCTCTGACCCTCTCCTCCTCTCACCCTCTCCTCTGCATCTTTTGATCCTCCTCTCCTCAGACTCTCTCCTTCTCTGACCCTCTCCTTCTCTTCTTCCTCTCTGTCAGTCTTCCTCTTCTCCTCTCCTCCCTCTCCTCCTCTCTCCTCTCTCCTCTCCTCCTCTCTCATCTCTCCTCTCCTCTGCACCCTCTCCTCCTCTCCTCCTCTCCCTCTCCTCCTCCTCCTCCTCTCACCCTCTCCTCCCTCTCCTCCTCTCCTCCTCTCCTCTCCTCCCTCTCCTCTCTCCTCTCTCTCCCTCTCCTCCTCTCTCTTCCTCCTCTCACCCTCTCCTCCTCTCTCTCTCTGTCCTCCTCCTCTCTCTCTCTCCTCCTCTCCTCCTCTCCTCCTCTCCTCCTCTGCTCCTCTCCTCCCTCTCCTCTCCCTCTCTCCTCTGATCCTCTCCTCCTCTGACCGTCTCCTCCTCTGTTCCTCTTTTCTCTTTTGTCTCTCCTCCTTTGACCCCTCTCTGCTCTCTCCTCCTCTCCTCTCTCTCCTCTCCTCCTCTTCTCCTCTCTCCTCACTCTCTGTCCCCCTCTCTCTCCTCTCCCCTCTCTCCCTCTCTCTGTCTCTCCTCTCCCCCTCTCCGTCTCTCTCCTCTCCCCTCCTCTCCTCCTCTCCCCCTCTCTGTCTCTCTCTCTCCTCTCCCCCTCTCTCCCTCCCCTCTCTGTCCTTCTCCTCTCTCCTCCTCTCTCCTCCTCTCCCCCTCTCTCCTCTCTCCCCTCTCTGTCCTCCTCCTCTCCCCCTCTCTGTCTGTCCTCCTCTCCCTCTCTGTCTCTCCTCTCCTCTCCCTCCTCTCTCCGTCTGTCCTCCTCTCCCCCTCTCCGTCTCTCCTCCTCTCCCCCTCTCCGTCTGTCCTCCTCTCGTCTCCTGTCCTCTGGAATCACATTGTGACGGTCAATGAGCCTTGTCAGTGTGGTCTTTATGAACAGAACACTGTGTTTAGAGTGTGCACGTGTCAGGGGCGTGCACGTGAGCCGACAGTGTGCACGTGCCAGGAGCGTGCGCGCGTCTCAGGGGCGTGCACGTTCTCTAATCACGTGCACGGCGCCCTTCACGTGGGCTGCTCCGCTCCGAGCCTCATATCCTCACATGACATTTGAGGCGTGATGCATTTCTTGAATCGCTAAATCCATTAGAGGCAGGATCAAATTAAAGCCCCACTATGTCACTTTTCTGTCGGAGGGTCTGCCACCTGTTTGTCTCTATGGAGATGCTGTTGTTTTGCCTGGCGTGTTCCACAGTAGGGCATTAAACATATCTATCTTACGTGTTTTTCTTGCTCAAAAACAGCAACAAAAAACATTCTTACTGTGAGTGGGCTCGCCTCTCCACAGATTTAACTTGTAACTTGGCCTGGTGACGTTGTACTGCTTTAATTTCACTCGCAAAGAGCACACAACAACACGATGCAATGAAGATGTTTATCAGTGGACGGTGAGATGAATGATGGGGTGAATGAGGAAGAGGAGGCTGGGTTGAGGCTCCGTCTCGATCAATCAGTTGGCTCAGCTTCACAGACGTCTTACAGCTCCTGAAGACACAGAAGAGAGAGGGTGGGGGGTGGTTAGCTGAGACAAACTGAGATGATGGGAGAGGCTTGTGGGAAATTTGAGGTGAGGTCGAGGTGAGCTGTGGTTCTCTGGTGAGGAGGAGCAGGAGGTTGAGGTTTGGTCACGTGTGCACTCACCTGTACAACACTTCAGTCGCCTAAGGTAGATTTAAATCAGATCTGTTCTGAACTGGGCTTTTCAGAGCTTTGTTGTTATGGATATTTGTCTCACTGGCCTCTGAAATTATCAAGTGATTTTTGTTTGAAGTTCTTGTCCAGTCGTTTTGGTACAAATGAATAAAAATGCTCAGCTCTAGTGTGATGTGCACATGTCCACAGGAGGAGCCCAGGCGGCGCTTTGTTGTGATGGCGTTTACGGCCACGTCAGCTCCCATTGGACACCACAGTTTTTTAATGTGGAAGTCAACGCACTTGTTTTTTTTGTTTTGTTTTGTTTTGTTTTTTTAAAAAGTTGTTTTAGATGAAAATTGTGATTTGAGATGTGAAAATGATCTTTAACATGATCAACGGGTGTCACAGATTATAACTCTAGAGCTATAGGTCTCCACATTTTCTAGATCTCCCATTTGAGTGTAAACTTTCTCTAGGTTTATATTTTTTCCTCTCCTCATGTACAAAGCGTATGTGCCCCTCTGTGCCCCTCTGTGCCCCTCTGTGCCCCTCTGTGCCCGTCTGAGAGGCAGAGTCCAATGGGTTCACAGGTCAGAAATGAAGGAAAAAAATAACACTTAGACAGAGAACACAACAAAACCCACTGTGTCTGTTAAGACCAGAGGATCTGCCCCTCTTACTGTCAGCAGTACGAGCATGTGCAAGGCTCCGCCCACGAGCCTACATCACCCATGCTCCCACACGACAACTCTCCATAAATACACAAAAACATGATACAAAACAACACACAACAACTTCACAAACCTGACGTGATGTGGATGCACACTGACTGTGTTGTGATAGTGCTCTGAAGGGGGAGTCATTTAGCACAGGGAGACAAAGGAGGGGTTACTCATGGTATGAGAAATAAAACTGGAAAACAGGTCTAAACCAGGTCTAAACCAGGACTAAACCAGGACTAAACCAGGTCTAAACCAGGATTAAACCAGGTCTAAACCAGGTCTAAACCAGGTCTAAACCAGGACTAAACCAGGTCTAAACCAGGTCTAAACCAGGGTCTAAACCAGGTCTAAACCAGGACTAAACCA
>NW_026570971.1:31976826-31979326 GCF_026225935.1 Boleophthalmus pectinirostris | reverse complement strand
AGCCGTGTCTGGGTCCAGAGTCACCTCCACCGCACTCTGCTGCGCTCTCCTCAGCTCAGCTTTCTTAGACTCTGACGCCAGTTTTTTAAAGTGTTTGTTAAACTCCTGAGGCAGACTGTTCTCCAGCTCAGACAGAGCCCGGGACACACTGCCCTCACACTTCTCCGGCTCAAACTTCACGCTGCTCCACTCCTTAAGCCCAGCAGGGGGCGTGAGTGCAGGGCAGTGCTGTAGAAAGTGGAGGGGGTCTTCAGAGAGTGACAGACGTTGGGCCTCAGCACTGCTCTGCTCCAGATCACAGATCTCCTGCTTCAGCCGCTGCAGCAGATCCTGGGCTCGTCTGTGGCTCCGGCTCTGCTTCTCCTGGAGCTCCTCTAAGAAGAGGTCCATACTCCTCTGAACAGACTGCATGAGAGCAGTGAAGACCTGCAGCCCCGCAGACCTCTCTCTGACAGCCTGTCTCACTCAGCTCCAGGAGCCTCTGGATCTCCAGGATCTTCTGCCTCCTCTGCTCCACCATGTGCTGGCTCTGAGCCTGAGTCTGCAGCAGAGAGGACCTCCTGCGCTCACACGCCTCCTCCAGAGACAACATCTCATGATTCTTGTGCTTTAGAGGGACACACACGGTACAGACACATCTCTGGTCAGTGGCACAGAAGAGCATCAGGGGTTGTTGGTGTGTGGGACACATCCTGTCTTCCAGGTTTTCCACAGGCTCCATCAGCTGGTGTCTTTTCAGCCCAGAGACTGTGAGATGAGGCTGGAGGTGGCTCTCACAGAAGGAGGACAGACACACCAGGCAGGACTTGAGGGCCTTCAGCTTGGGCTCAGAGCACACGTCACACTGCACCTCTTTAAAGTCAGGCGTGTAGTCCATAGATCTGCTCTTGTTCTTCTCCAGGTTAGACGCTGAAAGCAGTTCCTTCAGGAGCGTGTTGACCTTGAGCTGTGGTCTTCTGTGGAACATCTCTTTACACACAGGACATGTGCAGGGCCCATCAGTGTCCCAGGCCTGAGAGATGCAGCGTCGGCAGAAGTTGTGTCCACATGGAGTGGACACTGGCTCAGAGAACACCTCCAGACAGATGGAGCACTGGAACATCTCCTCAGAGCTCTGGTCTCTGGTGGAGGACATGTCTGAAACAGAGCAACAAGAGTGACTCAGACTAAAGTGAAGACTCTTATTGTGACAGGAAAGAGGTGAAGAGCTTTTATTTTGGAAGACTTCAGGAGGATGTGGTGAGGAAGACTGGACTAGAGGAATAAGTTTGTGTTGTGACCATAGACTGTTTGTGACTGATATCGAACACGATTTAAGAAAAAGGCTGAGACTCAAAGTCACCATGACGACAATAAAAACAACAGAATGTCATTTGAGCTTAAAAACACAACAGTGTCCTGAAGATGACATCGCCATCACTTTTCTAAGCACAAGTGTTGAGAAAAGGTCACATTTGATTTGTTCAGAGTCACTTGTTGTTGAAGTTGTGACTCTTGTGATCAGGTGGTATCTGGGTAATCAGAGTCAGGTCTGTGGAGATGCGAGCTCAAAGAAACAACGCTTGTTTTTCACTGCAATAAACACAAGCAAAAGGAAATGTGCTTTGACTGAAGTGAATGTAACGTGAAGAACAAAACATGAAATAATCCAAATGTGGAGTTTTCAAAGCAACACAAAAATGAGACAAACTAAATCAGACGTGAAGGAGCCGCAAGAAACAAATGTTCAAATCATTTCAGATTTCAGTCACAGAAGCTTTTGTCACTTACTCACAAGGGGAAGAGGAAGCACAACTTTTACTCCACTAACAGTACTTCTACTTCAGTACAAATATTACTCGAGTAGGAGTAAAAGTAACTGTGAAATCGTGATCTTTGTGACACTGAGATGAGACTGTGGTTTATGTTTTTATAGTCGTATTATTCATGTTCATGTTCAAAGTTCATGTTTCAAAGGAGCATAAAGGTGTGAGAGGAGATCAGGTGAACAGCCAAACTAATCCAGAATCTCATGTGTTTCAGAACATGTTTGTTGCTTTTCCACACAATAAGAGCATCTGACACACAGGGACATGTTCTAGACGTCTGAACTACAGAGTGAGCAGCTTTTCTTTAATCAGAGTCAGACTGTGGAGTTTACAGGTCACTTACTTAAATAATAATGCATTTGTCTTACACAAACTCATGAACTTCTGACTAAAAAAGTGAAGAAGTGTTGGAAAGTGAAAGTAAAGCAGAGGTTTTACTCTCGTCTGTTTGAGCAAAACTAAAGTTGAACTGAACCAAATCAACAACAGAATCTACAGCAGGATCTGATTGAACTTTAGTCCCATTAAAGAAGTACTACAGTAAAAGTACAAGAACCAGGAGGAGGAGATGTAGTAGTAGTAGTAAAGTAACACTAACCTGTAGTTTGTGTGTTGAGGGTTTGAATCCGCTGAGGTGCCCTTGAGCAAATGCAGAGTGTTTCCTGGTTCCGTGTGGTTTCCTTGGAACAGCA
>NW_026570971.1:31826826-31971826 GCF_026225935.1 Boleophthalmus pectinirostris | reverse complement strand
CAGAGACTTATTTAACACCGACCAGAGACTTATTTAACCGACCAGAGACTTATTTAACACGACCAGAGACTTATTTACCAGACCAGAGATTTATTTAACACCGACCAGAGACCTTATTTTTATTTAACCAGAGACTAACACGACCAGAGACTATTTAACACCGACCCAGAGACTTATTTAACACCGACCAGAGACTTATTTATTACACATTCGGGAGGGAAAAGATACAGAGGCAAAAGTTTAGACCTGGTTTAGTTTTCCACTTTATTATCGGTTTTAGTCCTGTTTTAGTCCTTAGTTTTAGTCCCTTTAGTCCTGTTTTAGTCCTGTTTTATAGTCCTGGTTAGTCCTGCTTTAGTCCTGTCCTGTTTTAGTCCTGTTTTAGTCCTGGTTTAGTCCTGTTTAGTCCTGTTTAGTTGTTTTAGTCCTGTTTAGTCCTGGTTTCAGTCCTGTTTAGTTTTTAGTCCTGTTTTAGTCCTGTTTAGTCCTGTTTAGTCCTGTTTTAGTCCTGTTAGTCCTGTTTTAGTCCTGTTTTAGTCCTTGTTTTAGTCCTGGTTTTAGTCTGTTTAGTCCTGTTTTGTTGTTAGTCCTGTTTAGTCCTGTTCAGTCCTGGTTTCTCCTTTTAGTCCTGTTTTATCCTGTTTTAATCCTGTTTTAGTCCTGGTTTTTAGTCCTGTTTAGTCCTGGTTAGTCCTGTTTTAATCCTGGTTTAGTCTGGTTTAGTCCTGTTTTAGTCCTTTTAGTCCTGTTTTAGTCCTGTTTTAGTCCTGGTTCAGTCCTGTTTTAGTCCTGCTTTAGTCTGGTTCAGTCTGGTTCAGTCTGGTTCATTAGTTCTCTGCACACATAACACTTGGGAGTCTAAAGCAGTAATTAAAGTCTTAACGAGCAGAATATTTATAATGTTTTTAATGTGAAACTATAAAAGTGACAAACGAGGATTTCTCTAATGAACCTTTTACCAACAGAACCGTGCATTTGTTTAAAGGGAAGGTGATTCCTTTTATACTCGCACCATTTGTCTGATTTTAACCGAGACTCAGATCTGTTTAGTTTTGATTTTGTTTTAGGTTTTTATTTATTCATTTTGGCTTTTATTTTGTTTTTAAACAAAATGTGACACTGATGAAAACTGTGAGGAAATATTTGAGTGGACAGGTGTGATTTTTGGTGGGTGTAGTGCTCTCGCTCCATCTCGTTACTCCTCTCCTCCTCTCGTTCTCTCTCCCTCTCTGCCGTCTCTTCTCCTCTTCCTCTCTTTCTTTCTTCCTTCTCTTTGTGACGACCTCGGCCTGGTGTGTGTAGTGTGAACAGTGTTGGGAAGGTGACTTTTAAAATGTAATCCCCTACAGATTACAGATTACATATCCCAAAATGTAGTTTGTAACGTAATCCATTAAATTACTTAAAGTGAGTAATCGTAATCTGAATACTTTGGATTACTTGGTTTACTGTAGAGAAGCAAAGACGAGGAAATCGTAACATAAGATGTTTTGTTTGCTAAAAGAAAATAAAAGGCCCAGACTTTACTGAACCAAATTAAAAATATTATTGATAGAAGAAGAGGAGACATGGTCCATGCAGCAGGATTTAGTCCTGTTAAATCCTGTTTTAGACCTGGTTTAGTCTTAGTTTAGACCTGGTTTTAGACCTGGTTTAGGCCTGGTTTAATGTCCGACAATGAGTGGAATTACCGGGGGGAAAAAAAAAAAAAAAAAAGGGATATAGCCTGAAATGTGAAAACAGGAAAATACCACCATGTAATCCATTTATTTCAACAAAGTAACTGTAATCCAATTACCACTCACTGAAACAGTAACTGTAATTGTAACTGAATACAGTTACTCATAATTTGTACTCTGATTACATAACTCTGGTACATGTAATCTGTTACTCCACTGCAGTGAGTGTGAGGGAGCATGTTGTTGTTCAGACAGAGGGAGGAGCCATGCAGCTGGAGACGGCCCAGTCCACTCCTCTGTCTCTCCACCCTGCACTCACCACTTTATGTGCAGCCTGTTTTAAATACATTTCTGTCTTTGTAATCCCTTTTAGACTCCATCTTGTCCAAACCCCGAGCCAGTTTGTGACACTCTCCGTCTGTGGGCTCGTCTGGGATCAATACCCACGTTTTTGCTTAAGCTGAAGTTTTGTTTTGACAAATGGTGCCCGTGGTTGATCTTTGGGACCATTAGTTTCTGACTTTGGTCATCAGGTTTTTGTCTGGTACGTGATATAAGGACTATCTGTTTAGTTTAATTTGGTAAGTAGTGGAGCTCGGTCGTGCATTTGGGAGTTTCACTTGTTTATTTGTTGAAGCTTTAACTTTTTAGTGCTCATTTTGTTCCCATTTACATTTGGTTTACTCGTTTAGGTCCAGATTGTTTGTATGGTCTTTAGTTTTTGATGAACACTTGTTTAGCCTTTTGTTTTGGAATCTGCCCCCGTAGTCCTGTCCCAGAGGTTCTGCCTGGGGCCTGTTGGTTTGGGTTTATGTGTCTGTCAGTGTGGCTGGAGCTCTGTGCTCGGGCTCAAGTCTGTTGGGTCCTGAGTGTGTCTGTGGAGCAGGAGCCTTTCAGTCCCACTGGTGATTAAAATCCTTTCACAGAACAGAACGAAGACGAGGGTCCAGGTGGACAGTGGGTGTGTGGGAGCTGGTGTGGGGGGGCTGACTCGTTTAGTTTGATTATTGTGTTAAGCGGCACCTTCGGGTGAACTGAGTTTCTCTGTTTGTAAGTAGTTGACTCTTACTTTTGTTTGGTTATCGTTGTTGATTTGGTAAGTTCTGGTCAGGCTTCCATTTGTTGCTCTAACTTTTGATTCGGTGACTTGTGTACTCTTGGTTTATGTGCTTCTGTCAGTCTGCCCCAGGGCAGCTGTGGCTACAATAGGAGCTTACCTTCTTACTTATTTACTTCTTTACATTATGGTTTTGCATCGTCCACTTCCATGTAGTTTCTCGTTCTCTGAGTTTGGTTCCTGAGCACTAGAAGTGGTTTTATGGAGATATTTATGTTCAGTTTTGAGCTTGTAGGTTTGGTGAGAGACATTTGCTTTTAGGTTGAGTGATTATTTGGCTCAACTTGTGAATTTGTGAGTGACCCGTCAGTATGTTTAGACTTGTGCCTTTTCCTTTGTTGTGGGGACAGTTTTATCAAAATGGTTCCTTTGTGTTTATTCTGGCTCCACCTTGTGGTTATTTTTGGCACCACATCACCTGCTTGAGAATTTGACTAAGTTTTTCTTTCTCTTAAAGAAGCTCCTTGTTTTGTACAAGACTGTGGGGATGGTAAAATCCTCGGTGAGTGTAAATTTGTGATGTGAATGATTCACTTACTGCCAGTGTCTGGGCTCGTGTGTCTTGTTCTGGGAGTGTGTGTCTTGTTCTGGGAGTGTGTGTCTTGTTCTGGGTGTGTGCTGCTCTCTCCTCCAGGTCCTCACAGAGGGAGGGAGGGGCCATGAGGTTGTGGTTGCGGGGCCCTCCACCTTCAAATGCTGCAGGAGTCTGTCCATCCTTTAAATAAAAATAAAAATAAATAAATAATTATCTATTTTTCTAATCAGTTTTAAACATATGTGAACTCCATCTTGTCCATCTTGTTCGTGACACTCTCCCTCTTTCATCTTTCCCTCTCTTTCTCTCTCTATTTCTCCCCCTCCTTCTCTCGTTCTTCTCTCCCTCTGTCCCTCCCTTTCTCTCTTTCTCTTTCTTGCTCCATTTCTGCCTCACCACCTCTTGTTCTCACCCTCTTTTCCTCTCTTCATTCCTCCCTCTCCTTCTCTTTTTCTCCTCTCCCTCCTTTCACCTCGCCTCTTCTCTCCCTCTCTTCCTCATTTCTCTCTACCTCTCTTTCTACCTCTCTTCTCTCCCTCTCTGTTCTCCCACTCCTCCTCTCGTTCTTCCTGTCATATCTCCCTCTTTTCTTCTGATGAGGGAAGGAGGAGAAAAAGAGGGGGAGGAGAAAAGAAGAAGAGATCTGAGAGCCCAGCCTGGTCTTCACACTGTTCCGTCACATACATTCATTTAGACACCGATCCATCTCATCTCTTCTCTTCTCTCTCTCTTCCTCTCTCTTTTTCCACGTGCACACTATAGGGCCCACGTGCACGCTCTCGGCCCCCACGTGCACGCTCTCGGCTCCTCGTGCGCTCTCCCAGTTGGACACAGTGCACGCATGACGCTCCAGTAATGTGGAGAATTTAGCCTCAGACACAAAACACAATTCTGTTTGGATTCAACAAAAAGAAACAAGATTTAAGTTTAACCCTTTCACCGAGGAGAAGAAGAAGAGGAAGAGGAGAGGAAGAGGAGAGGAGGACAGTTGTAGATTTGCTCATAACTCATCTTAAACCTGATATTTTTACCTTTTTGTCCCGTTTCATTATAAAGTCGTTTTCCGTGGACGTTTGCGACTCGGGTTTTGAAGAATCGCAGATAAACGGCCGGTTCTTCCTCCTCGCGACGTTTCTCATTTATTTTTCTTTTCAAACGTTTTTTTAATCAGCGCCGTTTTTCACCTTAGAAAAATGAACCCCAATGTTTTTATTTACGCGCGTTCGTGGACGAGAGCGTGATCGGTGAGAGGGGGAGGGAGGGAGAGAGGGAGGAGAGGAGGAGGAGGGAGGAGAGCGGTCGATGTGTTTTTAATGGAACACAGATCGCGGGCGGTCAGCGAACGCCTCATGTTTCTAAATGGGACTGAACTAAAGACACTGAGAAGCAATTAAAGGGAAAAAAGAGAGAGCGAACGTGAAGCAGCGAGAGGAAGGAAAGGAGAGGGGGAAGAGAGGAAGGAGGTGCGGAGGAGACAGAGAGATGAGAGTGAGGGGAAGAAGGGATGAGGAGCAAGGAGGATGGAAAGGTGAAGTGTGTGAGGAGGGAGAAAAGAAGGAGGAAGAGAACAAAGACAGAAGAGAGGGAAGGGAGTGATGGGAAGAGAGGAGGAGAGAGGGAGAGAGGGAGAGAGGGAGAGAGGGAGAGAGGGAGAGCGGTCTTGGGTGAAAGCCTCTTGGATGAAATAATTAGAAGTAAAAACAAAAGGAGCCACAGAGACTGAAGCGTCTGAAGTGCAGTTTTTCTCTGCTCAGGTTTGTTTCATTCTGTAACAGTGGAGACAGTGTAAATCAGGCTCACAACGATAGCTGCTCATGACATGGATGATCAATGTGTTTGCTGAGTGGGCTTTAAAAACACAATGGAGCTCTTCTACATGACCACAGTGATGATTCAACTTTCAACTTTATTACTGTTTCATGGGGAAATATTTGAGTCATAAAACAAACCCACAGTCCACTTCAATAATCCACCAAACCACAGCTTATGTTGAACTCAACAATACAGACCAATATTACCTTCAAAATAAAAAGAGAACAAAAGATGTGACTGTATTTCACCACGACTGATCCGAGCTGTAAAAGAGGTTTGAGAAATAAAGGAAGTGCGAGCTCTCCGAGTCCTGATCCGGGACATTCTCAGACACCGTCCAGAGGGAAAGGAGGTTAAACTCGTCCCAGAGCGAGTGGTCAGGACTCTGCGTTATGTGTTGGGCCCTTTGCAGATCACTCTTCTGTTGTAGACGTCCTGCAGCTGTAAGATGACAGTTTTAACTGACACTTTGACCAACAGTCAGACGATTTGAACAAGACACAGAGAGACACCGAACCACCAGACAATACAACACGCAAGAAAAGATTCAAGAAAACTCTGATCAAAAAGGGTCATAAGAACAATACTGACGCTAAAAGAATTCATTTTATCTTTAAAAAAGATGTAGAGCAGGAGTGTCAAACATAAGGCCCAGGGGCCAGATTCGGCCCTCCAAGACTTTTAATCTGGCCCTCTTCTGATTTTCTACTAAGATATTTTAATTATATTTTCTATTAAAATCTTGTTAATTTTCTGTGGTGTTTATCACAGCAGCGTCTCCAGCGTCTCTGTACGTGGCCCCTCCCACCAGAGCAGCACAAATGAAGACTTGTCTCTTTCCAAACGCTCTTAAAGGACGATCGTTTTGACTGTTGACCGTGACACCTCATCAGAAAAATGTCACAAATGAGAAATGTGGAGCCGAGTGCAGGATTTTACAACAAAAATGGACTTATTCCTGTTTCCATACAAGTTCATGTTAAAACATTGTGTTGAAATTGTATTTTTCTTAAAGTTTCAGGTTGTTCATAATATTATAATATTTTGTAAAAGAAAGAGTTCATCAATTAAAAAAGATTTCTGTAATAGATTTATGTTTCTCTGCACAAATATTTGAACTTACTGTTATTTTTGGGGTTTATATGACATGAGTTTTCTGATCCGGACACTTTAGGATCAAAGTCGGTTGGATACGACCCCCGGACCAAAATGAGTTTGACCCCCCTGTTGTAGAACGTTCATACGGCTCTTTGTTTGACTCTGACCGGCCTGTTTAACATCATTTGGAATTACAAGACAAACTCATTTTATAATCTGACCTCATACCTGGACTAAAGCTTCATGACTTTTATTTTAGAGGTGTTGTTTAGTGACATTTTTTATAAGACAACCTCGCTTTTTCATTGCTTAGTCAGAACATAAACTCTTCCTGGTCTGAGCAGCTCGTCACAACAATGATAAACACAGTTCATATTATGCAGAATTGAGTTAAACATTTTCCACAATATTTTCTGTTTCTCATGTGGCCCCATTGAAAAAAGAATTGCCCATCCCTGTTTTAGACTGACTATAACATTTATGATAAGCTTTGGATTTATTTTCGACACATACAGGTGTTTTACATTGTACTGAACAGTATTAAAGCCCCTCTGCGGGACATTTCCTGACTTTAGAACAGAGTTAGAGAGTAAAAACAGTTGTGCACATTACAGCAGGTTTAACAGCAGAGTTTCCATTTCCTCCTGGTTCCTCTTGGAGCAGACTGGGTCACGTCTGAGTCACAGTTTTGGAGCAAATTTAAATTAGAATTTTGTTCAGAATCACAGAACAGCTCTGCACTTTGGCTGAAAAAGGAGAAAATGGAAGTAAAAAATGGTTTAGTCTGAAAGTGGAAATATTTCATTTCAACTTGAGAATGTATCATCTTAAATCCCAGAGCGTGTGGCAGACGCCCGCTGTGTCATTTGCTTTTTTAAACCTTAAATCTGAGCTGATCTGAGTTCATGTTTCTGATCCGGACTTAGTTTGGTGGAACAGGAGTCTGCCCCAGTCCAGATATTCTGAGGTCAAAATAAGTCCAGAGGGAACAGGGACTAAACCAGGACTAAACCAGAACTAAACCAGGACTAAATGAGAATTTAAACAGGACTAAACCAGGACTAATCCAGGCATGTCTTTTTGTTCCATGTATCATTGTGTTTTTTTGTCTTATGATTTAGAACGGCTAAAGTCCTGGTTTAGACCTGATTCGGTTCTGATTCAATTCTGATTTATTCTCGGGTTTATTGTTGGTTTAGTCCTGGTTTAGTCCTGGTTCAGGTCTAATTTGGTCCTAATTTAGTCCTGGTTTAGTCTGATTAGTTCTGGTTTAGTCCTGGTTTAGTCCCAGTTTAGTCCCAGTTTAGTCCTGATTTATTTCCTGATTTAGTCCTGGTTTAGTCCTGGTTAGTCCTGTTTTAGTCCTGTTTAGTCCTGGTTTAGTCCTGGTTCAGTCCTGTTCAGTCCTGTTTCAGTCCTGGTTTAGTCCTGGTTCAGTCCTGGTTTAGTCCTGGTTCAGTCCTGGTTTAGTCCTGGTTTAGTCCTGGTATAGTCCTGGTTTAGTCCTGGTTAGTCCTGGTTAGTCCTGGTCCAGTCTGGTTTAGTCCTGGTTTAGTCCTGGTTAAGTCTGTTTAGTCCTGGTTCAGTCCTGGTTTAGTCCTGGTTTAGTCCTGGTTAGTCCTGGTTCAGTCCTGGTTCAGTCCTGTTTAGTCCTGGTTCAGTCCTGGTTCAGTCCTGGTTTAGTCCTGGTTCAGTCCTGGTTTAGTCTGGTTAGTCCTGGTTAGTCCTGGTTCAGTCCTGGATTAGTTCCTGGTTCAGTCCTGGTTCAGTCCTGGTTCAGTCCTGGTTTAGTCCTGGTTCAGTCCTGGTTTAGTCCTGGTTCAGTCCTGGTTCAGTCCTGGTTTAGTCCTGGTTTAGTCCTGGTTCAGTCCTGGTTTAGTCCTGGTTTAGTCCTGGTTCAGTCCTGGTTTAGTCCTGGTTTAGTCCTGGTTCAGTCCTGGTTTAGTCCTGGTTCAGTCCTGGTTTAGTCCTGTTTAGTCCTGGTTTAGTCTTTGTTTTAGTCCTGGTTCAGTCCTGGTTTAGTCCTGGTTTAGTCCTGGTTCAGTCCTGGTTCAGTCCTGGTTTAGTCTGGTTTAGTCCTTTAGTCCTGTTTAGTCCTGGTTTAGTCCTGGTTTAGTCCTGGTTTAGTCCATCTTTAGTCCTGGTTCAGTCCTGGTTTAGTCTGTTTATTCTGAACTATTTATTTTTATTTTTCTCATTTTTTTAAATCATAAAATTGGGCAGATTTGTTTCTCTTGGGACAGTCTTTGATTTGGTGCAAAATTGTTCCTGAAAATGACCAAAAGGAAAAGTCTGATAAATCTGTGAAATAAATTGGATTAATATAAAAACATGCTTTCCAAAGTGAGTTTTAATTAGCGCGTGTGTCGTGAGCGCGTTATCGTCGCATTCTGAGGCTCCAGATTAAACCTTTATCACGTTAATAACTGAACCAGGATTAAAACCTAATCTCGAATTCATTATAGATTTAAAAACAACGATGGGAACAAGAACTAAACCAGGACTAAAACAGGACTAAAACAGGACTAAACCAGGACTAAACAGGACTAAAACAGGACTAAAACAGGACTAAACAGACTAAAACAGGACTAAACAACAGGACTAAAACAGGACTAAAACAGGACTAAAGCAAGACTGAAAGAGGAAAAAACCTGTTAAAGTCCTGGTTTAATTTTGTTTCTTAAATTAGACCTAATTTATCCCAGTTTAAGTGCCCAATTTGAGGAGTCTTTGTTTAGTCCTGGTTTAGTCTTGTTTTAGTCCTGGTTCAGTCCTGATCCAGTCTGTTTTAGTTCTGGTTCAGTCCCGTTTTAGGTTCAGTCCTGGTTTAGTCCTAGTTCAGTCTTGGTTTAGTCCTGGTTCAGTCCTGGTTTAGTCCTGGTTTAGTCCTGGTCTAGTCCTGGTTCAGTCCTGGTTTAGTCCTAGTTCAGTCTTGGTTTAGTCCTGGTTCAGTCCTTTTTAGTCCTGGTTTAGTCCTGGTTCAGTCCTGGTTCAGTCCTGGTTCAGTCCTGTTTTAGTCCTGTTTAGTCCTGGTTCAGTCTTAGTCCTGGTTTAGTCCTGGTCTAGTCCTGGTCCAGTCCTGGTTTAGTCCTGGTTCAGTCTTGGTTTAGTCCTGGTCCAGTCCTGGTTTAGTCCTGGTTTAGTCCTGGTTCAGTCTTGGTTTAGTCCTGGTTCAGTCCTGGTTTAGTCCTGGTTTAGTCCTGGTTCAGTCCTGGTTTCAGTCCTTGTTCAGTCTTGGGTTTAGTCCTGTCCAGTCCTGGTTTAGTCTGTTCAGTCTTGTTTAGTCCTGGTTCAGACCTGGTTTAGTCCTGGTTCAGTCCTGGTTTCAGTCCTGGTTCAGTCTTGGTTTAGTCCTGGTTTAGTCCTGGTTAGACCTGGTTTAGTCCTGGTTCAGACCTGGTTCAGTCCTGGTTCAGTCTTGGTTTAGTCCTGGTTTAGTCCTGGTTCAGTCCTGGTTTAGTCCTGGTTTCAGTCCTGGTTCAGTCCTGGTTTTAGTCCTGGTTAGTCTTGGTTTAGTCCTGTTTAGTTCCTGGTTTAGTCCTGGTTTAGTCCTGGTTCAGTCCTGGTTCAGTCCTGGTTCAGTCTTGGTTTAGTCCTGGTTCAGTCCTGGTTCAGTCCTGGTTTAGTCTTGCACCTTTTCTTAAATCCGTGGATCACAGGGACACAGGCGGGAGCCGTTCACTCCAAATCCGACATTTAAGTTTCATTTAAGTGCAAATGTGAATCTGAAAAGACGAAGGAGCAGAGACCTGTCACAGACCAGAGCAGGACTAAACCAGGACTAAACCAGGACTAAACCAGGACTGAACCAGGACTAAACCAGGACTAAACCAGGACTAAACCAGGTCTGAACCAGGACTAAACCAGGACTAAACCAGGACTAAACCAGGACTAAACCAGGACTGAACCAGGACTAAACCAGGACTGAACCAGGACTGAACCAGGACTAAACCAGGACTAAACCAGGACTAAACCAGGTCTGAACCAGGACTGAACCAGGACTGAACCAGGACTGAACCAGGACTAAACCAGGACTAAACCAGGACTAAACCAGGACTAAAACCAGGTACTAAACCAGGACAACCAGGACTAAACCAGGACTAAACCAGGTCTGAACCAGGACTAAACCAGGTCTGAACCAGGACTAAAACAGGACTGAACCAGGGACTGAACCAGGACTGAACCAGGACTGAACCAGGACTGAACCAGGACTGAACCAGGACTAAACCAGGACTAAACCAGGACTAAACCAGGACTGAACCAGGACTGAACCAGGACTACCAGGACTAAACCAGGACTAAACCAGGACTAAACCAGGACTAAACCAGGTCTGAACCAGGACTAAACCAGGACTAAACCAGGTCTGAACCAGGACTAAACCAGGAACCAGGACTGAACCAGGACTGAAACCAGGACTAAACCAGGACTGAACCAGGACTGAACCAGGACTAAACCAGGACTGAACCAGGACTGAACCAGGACTAAACCAGGACTAAACCAGGACTAAAACCAGGACTGAACCAGGACTAAACCAGGACTAAACCAGGTCTGAACCAGGACTAACCAGGACTAAACCAGGACTAAACCAGGTCTGAACCAGGACTAAACCAGGAACTGGACCAGGACTGAACCAGGACTGAACCAGGACTAAACAGGACTAAACCAGGTCTGAACCAGGACTAAACCAGGACTAAACCAGGACTAAACAGGACTAAACCAGGTCTGAACCAGGACTGAACCAGGACTGAACAGGACTGAACCAGGACTAAACCAGGACTAAACCAGGACTAAACCTAAACCAGGACTGAAACCAGGACTGAACCAGGACTAACCAGGACTAAACCAGGTCTAAACCAGGACTAAACCAGGACTAAACCAGGTCTGAACCAGGACTAAACCAGGACTAAACCAGGTCTGAACCAGGACTAAACCAGGTCTGAACCAGGACTAAACCAGGACTGGACCAAGACTGAACCAGGACTGAACCAGGACTAAACCAGGACTAAACCAGGACTAAACCAGGACTAGACCAGGACTAAACCAGGACTAAACCAGGACTGAACCAGGACTGAACCAGGACTAACCAGGACTAAACCAGGACTAAACCAGGACTAAACCAACTAAACCAGGTCTGAACCAGGACTAAACCAGGACTAAACCAGGACTAAACCAGGACTAAACCAGGTCTGAACCAGGACTAAACCAGGACTAACCACCAGGACTGAACCAGGACTGAACCAGGACTAAACAGGTCTAAACCCAGGACTAAACCAGGACTGAACCAGGACTAAACCAGGACTAAACCAGGACTACTGAACCAGGACTGAACCAGGACTGAACCAGGACTAAACCAGGACTAAACCAGGACTGAACCAGGAACTGAACCAGGACTGAACCAGGACTAAACCAGGACTAAACCAGGTCTAAACCAGGACTAACCAGGACTAACCAGGTCTGAACCAGGACTAAACCAGGACTAAACCAGGTCTGAAACAGGACTAAACCAGGACTGAACCAGGACTAAACCAGGAGGACTGAACCAGGACTGACCAGGACTAAACCAGGACTAAACCACGACTAGACAGGAGACCAGGACTAAACCAGGACTAAACAGGACTAAACCAGACTGAACCAGGACTAAACCAGGTCTGAACCAGGATAAACCAGGACTAAACCAGGACTAAACCAGGACTGAACCAGGACTAAACCAGGACTAGACCAGGACTAAACCACTGACTCAACCAGGTCTGAACCAGGACTAAACCAACAACAACAACCCACCTGTGTTTACTGCTGCTGGTTTAGTCCTGGTCTAGTTCTGATACAGTCCTGTAAGTCCTGCCAGTCCTTGGTTTACTGGTTAAAGTTCTTGTTCAGTTTTAGTCCTGGTCTAGTCCTCGTCTAGTTCAGTCCTGGTGTAGTCCTGATTTAGTCCTTGTCTCGTCACGGTTCAGTTCTGGTTTAGTCCTGGTCTAGTCCTGGTTTATTCCTTGTTTAGTCCTTGTTTAGTCCTGCTTTAGTTCTGGTTTAGTTCTGGTTTTAGTCTGGTTTACTGGTTTTTTACGGTTTAGTCCTGGTTTAGTCCTGGTTCAGTCCTGGTTTAGACCTGTTTTAGTCCTGGTTTAGTCCTGGTTCAGTCCTGGTTTAGACCTGGCCTTTAGTCCTGGTTCAGTCCTGTTCTAAGTCCGTCTGGTTAGTCCTGGTTTAGTCCCTGGTTTTAGTCCTGGTTTAGTCCTGGTTTAGTCCTGTTTAGTCTGGTTTAGTTCTGGTTTAGTTCTGGTTTAGTCCTGTTAGTCCTGTTTAGTCCTGGTTTAGTCCTGGTTTGTTCCTTAAAGTCCTGTTAGTCTGGTTTAGTCCTGGTTTACTGGTTAGTCCTGGTTTACCTGGTTTAGTCCTGGTTTAGACCTGGTTTAGACCTGGTTTTAGTCCTGGTTTAGTCCTGGTTAGTCCTGGTTTAGTCCTGGTTTAGTCTGGCGGCACGTGGCTGAGTGGCTAGCACTATGCCTCACAGCAAGAAGTTCTGGTTTCGATCCCCGGGTCAACAGGCCTTTCTGTGTGGAGTTTGCATGTTTCTCCCTGTGTCTGGATGGGTTTCCTCCGGGTGCTCCGGTTTCCCCCATTCAACCCAAACATGCTAAAGGTCTCCATAAAACAGTTGATAGTCATGGTCAGTTAAAAACAATCAATTCAATCATTGTGTCCTTAGGCAAGACACTTCACCCACATTGCCTGTAGTATGAAAGTGGGTGTGTGGTGAGTGCTGGTGGTGGTCGGAGGGACCGATGCGCCGGTGGCATGGCAGCCGGCCTCTGTCAGTGAGCCCCAGGGCAGCTGTGCTACAATGTAGTTTACACATCAGGGTTAGAGTGAATGAATAATGCTGTATGAATGAATGCTGAATGAATAGTGCTGAATAATGCTTAGCGTCTTTGGGGACAGAAATGTCTGTGAAAGGCTATATAAATAGACTTACTTACTACTGGTTTCCTGGTTTAGTCCTGGTTTAGACCTTAGTCCTGGTTTAGTCTGGTTTAGTCCTGGTTTAGACCTGGTTTAGTTCTGGTTTAGTCTGGTTTACCTGGTTTAGTCCTGGTTTAGTCCTTGGTTTAGACCTGGTTTAGACCTGGTTTAGTCCTGGTTTAGTCCTGGTTTAGTCCTGGTTTCAGTCCTGGTTTAGACCTGGTTTAGTCCTGGTTTTAGTCCTGTCCTGGTTAGTCCTGGTTTAGACCTGGTTTTAGTCCTGGTTTAGTCCTGGTTTAGTCCTGGTTTAGACCTGGTTTAGTCCTCGTTTAGTCCTGGTTTAGACCTGGTTTAGTCCTCGTTTAGTCCTGGTTTACTGGTTTAGTTCCTGGTTTAGTCCTGGTTTTAGTCCTGGTTTAGACCTGGTTTAGTCCTGGTTTAGTCCTGGTTTAGACCTGGTTTAGACCTGGTTTAGTCCTGGTTTAGTCCTGGTTTAGTCCTGGTCTGTACAGATGATGTCTCTATAGTGAAAAGTGATGGATGAGTGTTAAACGAGTGGAGCCCACACGTGTCAGAGTGAGAGATGGACACAGCGTTTTCCTCTTTTCTCCCACAGAAACGACAGAAAAGAAACTAAACTGAACCAAAATCATAATTATAAATAAACCCCCCAAAGTCCAGGTCCAGACCGAGACAAGACTGAAAAATGAGCCCACACGCTTTTACTAATGAGGCTAATTATGAACACTAACGAAGACTTCAGCGGGACAAGATCACACAGACCAGGACTAGACCTGGACTAGACCTGGACTAAACCAGGACTAGACCAGGACTAGACCAGGACTAGACCTGGACTAGACCTGGACTAAACCTGGACTAGACCTGGACTAGACCGGGACTAGACCAGGACTAGACCTGGACTAGACCTGGACTAGACCTGGACTAAACCAAGACTAGACCGGGACTAGACCAGGACTGAACCAGGAGTAGACCAGGACTAGACCAGGACTAGACCAGGACTGAAACCAGGGACTAGACAGACCAGGACTAGACCAGGACTAGACCAGGGCTAAACAGGGACTAGACCAGGACTAAACAGGGACTAGATCAGGACTAAACAGGGACTTGACCAGGACTAGACCGGGACTAGACCAGGACTGAACCTGGACTGAACCAGGGTTAGACCGGGAAAAAGACTGGGACTAAACCAGGACTAAACCAGGACTAAACCAGGACTGGACCCAACAGAGTGGATCATATTTCTAGTTTTGGAGACGTTTTGTACTGAGGATCACAGGTTGGAGTCTGTCACATGTTCTTGTTGTGAGTCTGGTTCTTCTCTAGCGCCTCCTCGTGGTCGTGCAGCAGAACACACTCCAGAATCAACTTTTTAAAGTCAAACAATTTCCACGTTTTCCTCTGAAACCTTTTCATTTTCAAGTCGTGAATCGAACAGAGAGAGAGAGAGAGAGAGAGAGAGAGAGAGAGAGAGAGAGAGAGAGAGAGAGAGAGAGAGAGAGAGAGAGAGAGTCCTCCAGCTGTGACCCCTCTTTCTCTCTCTCTCTCTCTCTCTCTCTTTCATCCCCCTCTCTATCTCCATCTTTCACCCTCCGTTTCCTTCTCTTTCACCTTCACCATTCGATCTGTTTATTTCTGATCAATTGGTCCTTAATTTCTGACCTCTTCTCCTCCTCTTCCTCCCTCTTTCTTTTGACCCCTCCCTCTCTCTCTCTCATTGCTCAGTTTTCACTCTTTCAACCTCCTCCTCCATCCCTCTTTCACCTGCCCTCTCTTTCTACTTTCTTTTTCTCTCTTTCCCTTCTCTCCCTCTCCGCTCTCTCTCTTCTTCCCTCTCTTTTTCACTCTTCCTCTCTTTCCTCTTCTCTCTCTTTCTCTCATTCTCTCCTTTTTGCCCTCCAGTCTGTCTCTCTCTCTCTCCTCCTTCTTCTCTAACCCCTCTCTCTTTCTCTCTCCACCTCTCTCCTCTCCTCTCTTCTCTCCTCCCCTCGTTCCCTCTCTCTTTCACCTTTGCCGTGGGTTCGATCTGTTTATTTCTGATCGATCGAGGCGGCGGGTGAAAGGCAGGTGTCAATCAATGGCGCCTGTCGATAAAAATGAGCTCGATTTGCATTAATGATTTTAATTACATCTGCGCTCCCATCAAGGACCGGACCAGGACTAACGCAGAACTCAACCAGGACTAAACAAGGACCCATCAAGGACCGGACCAGGACTAACGCGGAACTCAACCAGGACTAAACGAGGACTCATCAAGGACCGGACCAGGACTAACACAGAACTCAACCAGGACTAAACAAGGACTCATCAAGGACCGGACCAGGACTAACGCGGAACTCAACCAGGACTAAACGAGGACTCATCAAGGACCGGACCAGGACTAACACAGAACTCAACCAGGACTAAACAAGGACTCATCAAGGACCGGACCAGGACTAACACAGAACTCAACCAGGACTAAACAAGGACCCATCAAGGACCGGACCAGGACTAACGCAGAACTCAACCAGGACTAAACAAGGACCCATCAAGGACCGGACCAGGACTAACGCAGAACTCAACCAGGACTAAACGAGGACCCATCAAGGACCGGACCAGGACTAACGCAGAACTCAACCAGGACTAAACAAGGACTCATCAAGGACCGGACCAGGACTAACGCGGAACTCAACCAGGACTAAACGAGGACCCATCAAGGACCGGACCAGGACTAACGCAGAACTCAACCAGGACTAAACGAGGACCCATCAAGGACCGGACCAGGACTAACGCAGAACTCAACCAGGACTAAACGAGGACTCACCAGGACTCACTCAACAGGACTAAACGAGGACTCATCAAGGACCGGACCAGGACTAACGCGGAACTCAACCAGGACTAAACGAGGACTCATCAAGGATCGGACCAGGACTAACGCAGAACTCAACCAGGACTAAACAAGGACTCATCAAGGACCGGACCAGGACTAAGTTGGAACTGAACCAGGACTAAACCAGGACTAGACCAGGACTTAAATAGGATTAAAACTGGACTAAACAAGGACTACACCAGGTCAAAAGTGGAACTGAACCAGGACTTAAGCAGGACTAAACCAGGAATAAAACTGGACTAAACAAGAACTAAACCTGGACTAAAAGCTGGACTAAACAAGAACTAAAACTGGACTAAACCTGGACTAAACCTGGACTAAACCTGGACTAAAACTGGACTAAAACTGGACTAAACCTGGACTAAACCAGGAATAAAACTGGACTAAACAAGACTAAACCTGGACTAAAACTGGACTAAACAAGGACTAACCTGGACTAAAACTGGACTAAACCTGGACTAAAACTGGACTAAACAAGGACTAAACAAGGACTAAACCTGGACTAAACCAGGACTAAACTAGGACTAAACCAGGACTAAAACAGGACTAAAACCAGACTAAACAAGGACTAAACCTGGACTAAACCAGGACTAAACTAGGACTAAACTAGGACTAAAACTAGAACTAAACCAGACTAAACAAGGACTGAACAAAAGGTTAGGCCTGGACAAAAGAAGGACTTAATCGGGACTACGACAGGACTAAACCCGGACAAAAGCAGGTCTAAAGCAGTCCAGAACTAAAACAGGACTTAAACCGGGACTAATCTAAACCAAACCAGTTCTAAACCAGGTCTGGACCAGGTCTGAGGTCTAGCCCTGGTCCCGTGCGTCCCTGTTTTAGTCCCTGTTTGGTTTTGGACAGGTGTAGTGGCTCAGGTCGTCTCTGGTTCATCTGGTTTGTTTGAAGTCGTGACTCGAGGTTTAAAATGCAGGCTTCCGCTTTGACCTTTGACCCTGGCCGTTTTATTTGGACACAATATTTATGACTTTGACTTGTGTACAACAGGACTCAACAGGACTCAGGACTAAACAGGACTTACAACAGGACTCATAAGCAGGGGACTCGGAGGCCGAGGCGGACAGGGCAGGCGACTCTCAGGATGACTGTCACTCAAAGGACTACTGAACAACAGGAAAACTAACAGCGAAACTACACAGGAAAACAGGATCGACAGGACAGGACAGGAGACAGGAGGACAACAGGACTACAACAGGAGGACTAAACAACAGGACTGAGGCAGGACAGGACTACTAGGACTAAAACAGGACTCAGGACTAAACTAAACAGGACTAAACAGGACTAAACAGGCAGGACTAACAGGACTAAACAGGACTAAACAGGACTAAAACAACAGGACTACAACAGGACTAAAACAGGACTACAACAGGACCAACAGGACTAAAACAGGACTAAAACAGGACTACAACAGGAATAATCTCGGACTAAAACAGGGACTAAAACTCAGACTAAACTCGGATTAAATCAGGAATAAATCAGGATGGAAAAGGACTAAAACAGGACTAAAACAAGGTCATCTCTCTCTAAGCACAGAAAAAACACCGAGTGCAAGAAATATGCTATTTTAAATGTTGACAGGATTGTGACGTCACAGGTAAAAGTCTGGAGGTTCATATTAACCTCCCGGGAAAATGAATTCTCATGATTTTTGTGAGTTGCGGCTGAATGATTTGCATGTGATGGGTCTCAAACTGACCAATCACAGAGCAGCAGTGCAGTGCTGAACAAACCAAAACAAATCCTGCCTCCACCAATAGGATGACAGGACCAAAACCTGTTTACCATATTTTCTGGGTTATTAGACGAGCTCTTAAGCCTCTAACCCCATCAAAAAACGACTGTGCGCCGCAATCCAGAGCGACCTGTACACGAATCCACTCAGGTGACACAGCACGACTTCAGTAAACTACAAAGCCACAACACACACAGCGCACGCAAACACACACGGAGCAGACAGCGACCGCACAGAGAAACACACCCACAGACACACTCATCACTCCACGCCGACGAGGAACAGAACGGAGGAACGAACCGAAAAAGCGAGTGCAATGTGCCACTTCTAGACACGACTGAACAACTGAGTCACTGCGAACACGCCGACAATCCGTTGGTCCCAGACACACCCTCCCTACACGCCACAACTGAACAAAGCCCAGAGTCACCGTGAACGAACAAACAAACAAAACCACTCACCCATCACACTGTTGGGTTTCATTTAAAGTCCAGTGCAGTTTATTTGTGAAAAAAGTTCAAAAATAGACCATTTAATGACAGTGCGTCTTATAATCCAGAGCGACTAATAACCTGGAAAATACGGTAAATCATTTGACCGGACACGTTACAGCGACATCACGAGACCACTCTGAGCTGTGAGAAGTCCAAACTGTCACCTATGAAAACAAACTCTGGGTCTGATAAACAACCTAAAAACATGAACCTCATTGGACTAAACTAAAAACAAACAGGACGGTGCAGAAACACAGAAGATTTAGTTTGTGACACTCGTGCAGAGGGAAGAGTTTTGTGCTTCTGTGGAGGGAAAAAAAAAAGAGTCTGTACTTTTCTCTCTACCGAGTTTAACCAAAGTTTCATTTTTTAACTTGTTTTGCTGTTGTGACTCTTCGACCAATCAGATTAGAGTATGTTTGAGCGTGGTTCTCTTTCAGTGAGTGTTACAGACTGAGTTTAGTCTCACACGTGCGTCGTCCACAAATATAAATCTGTGTGTTTCAGTCAAACAACCATCACTGTGAGTTCTGTTAGAAATGTAGAAAAACTGACTATTCTCTCTTTTATTTGTAGTACACACACACACACACACACACACACGTAGCACACACACACACACACGTAACACACACGCATGTTCCTGAGTGAAGTCTCTTTGGTCGTCTGCGGTGCGTTCAGGGACCTCTGAGTTTAGCTCCAACAAAACAAGATCTGTCCAATTAACAGCAGCGGGATTATAATGCAGCGGGCGTGCAACACACACACACACACACACACACACACACTCTCTATCTCTCTCTCCATCTCTCCTCTTCTTCTATCCCTCTCTCCTCCATCTCCCTTCACTCTCCCCTCTCTTTCTCTTCTCTTCTTTCACCCCTCTCTCCATCATATTTCCTCTCCTCCCCTGACTCTCTCTTTCCCCTCCCTCTGTCCTCCCTCTATCCCCTGCTCTCTTCTTCCCCGTGTCTCCCCCTCTTCTTCCCTTCACTCTCCTCACTCTCCTCCTCTCCCTCCTTCCTTCCTCTCCCCCCGGTCCCTGCTCACGTTCGACCTTGACAAACTCTCCCTCTCCTCTCTTCTCCTCTTCCTTCCTCTCCTCCCTCTCTCTCTCTCTCTCTCTCCTCCTCCTCTTCTCTTCCTCTCTTTCGGAGTTAAACTGGTCTGTATCTGTTCCTCTGGAGAGTCGGAACATTTTTCTAATTTCTTAAAGAGAATTCAAACAAAACAAACCCGAATCTGCATCTCATGATTAAATATGTGTTTTGCTCTTCAAAGGGAGTGTGGACTTTTGTTTGGTGTTGTCATGGTTACACTGCAGCCGTTTTATGTTCCACACTAGCTCTTTAATTTGGTTCATTGTGTTTCATGAAATAGTTCAACTTCGACGGAACTCATCTGGGCCAATCTAGATGTAAGATGGTTTAGTCCTGGTTTGGTCTTAATTTAGTCTCAGTTTAGTCCTGGTTTAGTCCGGCTTTAGTCCTACTTTAGTCCTGGTTTAATCCCAGTTCGGTCCTTGCTTAGTCCTGGTTTAGTCCTGGTTTTGTCCTGGTTTTGTCCTGCTTTAGTCCTGGTTTAGTCCATCTTTAGTCCTAGTTTAGTCTTGTTTTAGTCCTGCTTTAGTCCTGGTTTAGTCCTGCTTTAGTCCTAGTTTAGTCCTGGTTTAATCCCAGTTCGGTCCTTGCTTAGTCCTGGTTTTGTCCTGGTTTAGTCCTGGTTTAGTCCTGGTTTTAGTCCTGGTTTAGTTTTTGTTAGTAGTTTAGTCCTGGTTTAGTGGTTTAGTCCTGGTAGTCCTTTAGTCCTGGTTTAGTCTGGTTTAAGTCCTTGGTTTAGTCCTGGTTTAGTCCTGGTTAGTTTAGTCCTGGTTTCAGTCCTCCTGGTTTAGTCCTGGTTCAGTCCTGGTTTAGTCCTGGTTTAGTCCTGGTTTAGTCCTGGTTTGGTCCTAGTTTGTGGTCTGTCTCTCTCTTGTATCTCAGCTCTGATCTGGACTCAGACTGGGCCCTCTCGACCCCCTCCGCCTTCTCTAAAGCTCACAACAATGTTCCAGAGTGTGGCTTTAGTCCAGATAAACAGGTCCCAAACCAGAGCCCGCGCAGCAGTGCATGATGGGAAAATGATAAGGACACAATGAAAGAGACAGATCTGTGTTTGTCATGGAAATGTGAGAGAAGAAAGAACCTGAGAAAAGAGAAGAGAGGAGAAAGAAGACCAGGGACTAAAACAGGACTGAACCAGGACCAAACCAGGACTAAAGCAGGATTAAACCAGGACTGAACAAGGACTGAACCAGGACTAAACCAGGACTCAACCAGGACTAACCAGGACTAACCAGGACTAAACCAGGACTAAACCAGGACTATAACAGTATCAAAAGTAGGATTTAACAACAAGACTAAACCTGATTTAGTTCTGGTTCAGTTCCGATTTGACATTGTGTAGTCCCATTCAGGTTTAGTCCTGGTTTCAGTCCTGGTTTAGTCCTGGTTTAGTCCTGGTTTAGTCCTGGTTTAGTCCTGCTTTAGTCCTCTGCTTTAGTCCTGGTTTAGTCCTGCTTTAGTAGTCTGGTTTTAGTCCTGGTCAGTCCTGGTTTAGTCCTGCTTTAGTCCTGCTTTAGTCCTGGTTTAGTCCTGGTTTAGTCCTGTTTAGTCCTGGCTTTAGTTCTGGTTTAGTCCTTTGTTTAGTCCTGGTTTAGTCTGCTTTAGTCCTGTTTAGTCCTGCTTTAGTCCTGGTTTAGTCCTGGTTTAGTCCTGCTTTAGTCTGCTTTAGTCCTGGTTTAGTCCTGGTTTAGTTTAGTCTTTAGTCCTGGTTTAGTCCTGGTTTAGTCCTGCTTTAGTCCTGGTTTAGTCCTGCTTTAGTCCTGGTTCAGTCCTGGTTTAGTCCTGGTTTAGTCCTGGTTTAGTCCTGGTTTAGTCCTGGTTTAGTCCTGGTTTAGTCCTGGTTTAGTCCTGGTTTAGTCCTCACTGCTCTTTTGTTCTCATAATTCTTTCCGCAACAACAGAAAAAGTCGGGATCTTTTCTCGCGGATGCAGTTTGTAACAAAGTCCAGTGCTCTGGGACCCGGGCCTGGACCAGGATTATAACCGGATTTGGCGGGAGCAGATCTCAGGTCCGATCTATAATGTTTGTGTGATAATCTGATCCTGGTCAAATCCAGACTGCACCTGTGAATCCATCATTTAGACCCCGAAGAGCCGCACACCCCCGACCTGCTCTGGACTCAACTCGTTAAGGTCCCCGTCCTGATCCCGGTCCTGATCCCGGCCCTAATCCCGGTCCAGACCCAGAGCCCAGGTGCAGCGTGGGTAATGTGGGCGGGTTAATCCCTGAGAGAGAGAGAAAGAGAGAGGGAGGGATGGAGAGGGGAGGAGGGAGACAAAGAGAAAGGCAGGGAGACAGAGGGGCGGAGTCAGAGAGAAAGAGAGAGAGATAAAGAAGGAGAGAAGAGAGAGAGAGAGGGAGAGAAGGAGAGAGGCAGATTTTAAAAAAAGAGGAGAGAGGATGGAGGGAGAGAGAGAGAGGTAGAGAGGGGGAGGGGGGGGAGGAGGGAGAGAAGGAGAGAGAGAGAGATGGGGCAGAGACAGAGAGAAAGAGACAAGGGAGAGATAAAGAGAGGGGAGAGAGAGAGGGAGACAGGGGGATGGAGAGACAGAGAGAGAGGCAGAGATAAAAGAGAGAGATGGAGAGAGAGGGAGAGGTAGGGAGAGGGGAAGGAGAGAGAGAGAGAGAGAGAGAGGAGGAGGGAGACAAAGAGAAAGGCAGGGAGAGAGAGGGGCGAAGTCAGAGAACGAGAGAGAGGAGAGAGAGATTTTTTAAAAAGGAGAGAAAAAGAGAGGGGAGAGAGAGGAAGAGAGGGGGAGGGAGAGGGTAGGAGGGGGAGAAGGAGAGTAAGGAGGGAGAGAGAGGGTCAGAGTCAGAGAGAAAAAGAGAGAGGAGAGAGCGATAGAGAGGAAGTGGGGAGAGGAAGAGAGAGGGGAGGGAGAAGGGTAGAGAGAGAGAAAGGGAGGGAGAGGGGAAGAGACAAGAGAGAAAAGAGAGAAAGAGAGGGAGAGATAAGGGAAAGGGGAGGGGGGAGAGAGAAAACTAGATGGAAGGGGTCGAGAGAGATGGGGAGAGTAAAAGGAGAGAGAGAGAAGAGTGAGGGGGAGGGAGAGGGGTAGAGAGAGAGAGAGAGAGAGAGAGAGGGGCGGAGTCAGATAGAAAGAGAGAGATAAAGAAGGAGAGAAGAGAGAGGGGGAGGGAGAGAAGGAGAGAGGGCAGAGATAAGAAAAGAGAGAAAGAGATGGGGGGAGAGGGAGAGACGAGGGAGAGAGAAAACTAGATGGAAGGGGTAGAGAGAGAGATAGGGAGAGGGGGAGGAGAGCGAGAGAAGAGAGAGGGGAAGGGAGAGGGGTAGAGAGAGAGGGAGAGGAGAAGGAGAGAGAGAGAGAAAGGGAGAGAGAGATGGAAAGAGAGGGAGAGAAGGAGAGAAAGGAGGGAGAGCCGGGAGTCAGAGAGAAAGAGAGAGGGGAGAGAGATAGGGAGTGGGGAGAGAGAGAAGAGAGAGGGAGAGGGAAAGGAGAGAAGAGAGAGGGAGAGAAGAAGAGAAGGACAGAGACAAAGATAAGAGAGAAAGGGAGGGAGAAAGAGGAAGAGACAAGGGAGAAAAGATAGAAAGAGATGGAGAGAGAGGGAGGGAGAGAAGGAGAGAGAGAGAGAGGCGGAGTCAGAGAGAAAGAGAGAGGAGAGATATAGGGAGTGGGGAGAGAGAGGAAGAGAGAGGGGGACAGAGAGAAGGAAAGACGCAGAGATAAGAGAGAAAGAGACAAGGGAGAAAAGAGAGAAAGAGATGGAGAGAGAGGGAGAGATGAGGGAGAGGGGAGGAGGGAGAAAGAAAAGTAGATGGAAGTAGAAGATGGAGAGAGAGGGGGGTAGAGAGAGAGAGATAGGAAGAGGGGAAAGTGTGAGAGAGAAGAGAGCGGGAGGGAGAGAAGGAGGGAAGCAGAGATGAGAGAGAGAGAGAGAGAGAGAGAGAGGAGGGACGATAGAGAGGGAGAGAGGCAGAGATAAGAGAGAAATGGAAGGAGAGAAAAAAGATGAGAGAGAAAAGAGAAAGATGGAGAGAGTGGGAGGGAGAGGGGAAGAGTTAAAGAGAGAGAAAACTACAGGGAGGAAAAAGATAGACGGAGGTAAAGAGAGAGGTGAGAGAGAAAGGGAAGGAGAGAGGGAAAAGGAAGATATGATTACCTGAATCAATATGAGGGGCCAAACAGAGGTGCTGAAGTAAGCCAAAGGAGGCCAAAGGAGGATGAAGAGGACTAACGAGGACCAACGAGGACCAACAGGGACAGAGAGGAGACGATTTATCTGAATCACACAAAATAATGAAAAAGAAAAACAAAGACTCAACGAAACATCACGAAACAAAAGAAAACATGAGATCAACAGAAAAGGAGAACTAAACCAGGACTAAACCAGGACTAAACCAGGACTAAACCAGGACTAAACCAGACTAAACCAGGACTAAACCAGGACTAACTAACCCAGGACTAAACCAGGACTAAACCAGACTAAACCAGACTAAACCAGGACTAAACCAGACTAAACCAGACTAAACCAGAACTAAACCAGAACTAAACCAGGACTAAACCAGGACTAAAACCAGAAAAGGACTAAACCAGGACTAAACCAGGACTAAACCAGGACTAAACCAGGACTAAACCAGGACTAAACCAGGACTAAACCAGGACTAAACCAGGACTAAACCAGGACTAAACCAGGACTAAACCAGGACTAAACCAGGACTAAACCAAGACTAAACCACAAGACTAAACCAGGACTAAACCAGGACTAAACCAGGACTAAACCAGGACTAAACCAGGACTAAACCAGGACTAAACCAGAACTAACCCAGGACTAAACCAGGACTAAACCAGGACTAAACCAGGACTAAACCAGGACTAAACCAGGAACTAAACCAAACCAGACTAAACCAGACCACTAAACCAGAACTAAACCAGGACTAAAGCAGGACTAAACCGGGACTAAAACAAGACTAAAGCAGGACTAAACCAGGACTAAACCAGGACTAAACCAGGACTAAACCAGGACTAAACCAGGACTAAACCAGGACTAAACCAGGTCTGTATCCGTCTCATGTCGCCTCTCGTGTCTTACACTGATGTTACAAGGTTAAATCTCAAACGTTTTTCAGTTTTTCTTTGTCAAACTCAAATTCATATTCACGGCGTTAATTTGAGCGGAAATATTCCCCGATAAGAAAAAGTCCAAACACGAGAGTGAAGAGTGTCCACACACAGCCACCGTCCTCTTATCTGCTAATGTCCTCGTCTCCGCGGGCAACCGATAAACCAGGGAGCTTTAATAAGGTTTATCTGAAGAGAGCAAAACAAAAGAGGAGGAGAGAGAGAGAAAGAGAGAGAGAGAGAGAGAGAGAGAGAGAGAGAGAGAGAGAGAGAGAGAGAGAGAGAGAGAGGAGAGAGAGAGAGAGAGAGAGAGAGAGAGAGAGAGAGAGAGAGAGGAGAGAGGAGAGAGAGAGAGAGAAGAGGAGGAGAGAGGAGGAGAGAGAGAGGAGAGAGAGAGGGAGGAGGGAGAAGAGAGAGGGAGAAGAGAGGAGGAGGGAAGAGAGGAGGGAGAGGGAGGAGGAGAGAGAGAGGGAGAGAGAGGAGGAGGAAAGAGAGAGGGACAAGAGGGAGGAGGAGAGAGAGAGGGAAGAGAGAGAGAGAGAGAGAGAGAGGAGGAGAAGAGAGAGAGGAGAGAGAGAGAGGAGGAGAGAGAGAGAGAGGAAAGAGAGAGGGAGGAGGAGGAGAGAGAGAGAGGAACAGAGAGAGGAGGGAGAGAGAGAGAGGAGAGAGAGAGAGGAGAAGAGGGAGAGAGGAAAGAGAGGAGAGGAGAGAGAGGAGAGAGAGGAGGAGAGAGAGAGAGGAACAGAGAGAGGGAGGAGGAGAGAGAGAGGGAGAAGAGAGGAGGAGAAGAAGAGAGAGAGGAGAAGGAGGGAGGAGGAAAGAGAGGAGGGAGAGAGGAGAGGAGAGGAGAGGAACAAGAGGGAGGAGGAGAGAGAGGGACCAGAGGGAGAAGGAGAGAGCGAGGGAGGAAAGAGAAAGGGACCAGAGGAGAGAGAGAGAGGAGAGAGAGAGGAGAGAGAGGAGAGAGGAGAGAGAGAACAGGAGGGGGAGAGAGAGGAGGGGGAAGTGGGGAGGAGAGGAGGCAGAGGAGGAGAGAGGTGGCGAGGAGGAGAGAGGAGAAGAAGAGAGAATAGGTGGAGACAGAGAGAGAGAGAGAGAAGGAGGAAAGAGAGGGAGGAGAGAGCGTTGAAGAGAAGGCAGAGGAGGAGAGAGAGGGAGGGAGAGGGAAGAGGAGTAGAGAGAGTTTGGAGAGGAGGTGGGGAGAGGGAGAGAAAGAGAGAGAGAGTTGGAGAGGAGTCATAGAAGGAGAGAGAGGTAGGGAGTGAGGAGGGGGGTGAGGAGAGAGCGGTGGTCAGGGGGAGAGAGGAGGAGAAGAGAGAAGAGGAGGGAAGGAAGGGAGGAAGGAGGAGAGAGAGGTGGAACAAGACAGTAGAGGGAGGAGGAGAGAGTTGGAGAGGAGAGAGAGGTAGGTGAGAGAGGGTAGTGAGGAGAGGAGAGAAGGAGAGAGAGATGGATGGGGGAGAGAGAGAGAGGAAGGGGTGAGAGAGGAGGGGGAGAGATAGAGGGAAGAGAGAGGTGAAGACAGGAGGAGAGAGGAGAGAGAAGCAAAAGACAGGAGAAATGGAGAGAAGCTGTGGTAGAGAGAAAATGAAAGGAGGAGAGGGAGGAAGGAAGGGAAGAGAGAGAAAAGTGAGGACTGCTTCTCTCTCTCTCATACTCCCTCTCCTCTCTCCTTTGTTTCTCCCTCCTCTCTTCCTTTATCTCTCTCTTTTCTCTTTCTTATTACTTGTCTCCATTGCCTGGGGACAGAGTTTCTCTCTTCTCCTCCTCTCTTTTTCTCCCTCCTGTCCTCTCCTCTCTCTCTCCTCTCCCTCTCTCCATTACCTTATATGAGTTATCTCTCTTCTCCTCCTCTCTCTCTCTCTCTCTCTCTCTCTTCTCTCGTTCTTATGAGTCATTTCCATTAGTTTTTATGAGTTATGTCTGGGACAGTGTCTCTCTTTCTCCCCTCCCTCCTTCTCTCCTCTCCTCTTTTTTGTTGTCTTTCGTCTCCTCCGTCTTACCTGAGTTATATCTGTGTCTCTCTTTCCTCCCTCCTTCTCTCTTCTCGTCTTTCGTCGTCCCTCCTTCGTCACCTTCATGAGTTATATGTCTCTCTCTTCTCTTCTCTCTTTCTCCTCTTCTTTTCTCTCTCTCTCTTGTCTCCATTTGCTTACATGAGTTATATTCGAGCAGTGTCTCTCTCTCTCTCTGTCCTCTCCTCCCTCTCTCCTTCTCCTCTCCTCTTCCTCGGTCCCTCCTTCGTTCCGTTCATGAGTTATGATTGTGGACAGTGTCTTAGCTCAGACAGATTTGTCCTTCCAAAACTCTGCCACCAGTCTGGTCCCCGTCCAACACGAAAAACACCTCACACACACGGAACGGAGAGACAGAAGAGGAGGAGAAGACAGGAGAGGAGAGGAGGAGGAGACAGGAGAGGAGAGGAGGGGAGACAGGAGAGGAGAGGAGGAGAGACAGGAGAGGAGAGGAGGAGGAGACAGGAGAGGAGAGGAGGAGGAGACAGGAGAGGAGAGGAGGAGGAGACAGGAGAGGAGAGGAGGAGGAGACAGGAGAGGAGAGGAGGAGGAGACAGGAGAGGAGAGGAGGAGGAGACAGGAGAGGAGAGGAGGAGGAGACAGGAGAGGAGAGGGGGACAGGAGGAGAGGAAAGGGAGAGAAGCAGTAAGGGGAATGGAGGAGGAGGAAGAGAGAAGGAGGAGGAGGAGGAGGAGGAGAGGAGGAGGAGAGAGGGAGAGGAGAAGGAGAGTGGGAGGAGGAGGAGGAGAAGGATGACAGAGGGAAAGGAGGCTGAGAGGAGGAGAGGAAGAGGAGAGGGGGAGAGGAGGAGAAGAAAGGGCGAGGAGTAGTAAGGAGGAGAGGAGGAAGAAGAGGAGAAGGAAGAGAGAGGGAGGAGGAGGAGAGGAGAAGGATGAGGGGACGGGGAGAGGAGGAGGGAGGAGAGGAGGAAGGAGGAGGAGGAAGAGAGAAGGAGGAGGACAAGGAGGAGAGGAGGAGGAGGATGAGAGGGGGAGAGGAGAAGGATGACAGAGGGAAAGGAGGATGAGAGGAGGAGAGGAAGAGGAGAGGAGGAGAAGAAAGGGCGAGGAGTAGTAAGGGGAGAGGAGGAGGGGAGGGGGCGAGGAGGAAGTGGAGGAGGAAGAGAGAGGGAGGAGGAGGAGGAGAGGAGAAGGATGAGGGGATGGGGAGAGGAGGAGGCGACGAAGAGGAGGAGGAGAGGAAGAAGAGGAGGAAGAGAGAGGGAGAGAGAAAGTGAGTGGGGGAGGAGGAGGAGAGTGGGGGAAGAGGGGAGAGGAGGAGAGAAGAGAGACAGAAGAGGAGACAGGAGAGGAGAGAGAGGAGGATAGGAGGAGGAGAGAGGGAGGGGGGAGAGGGGGCCAGGAGGAGAAGAAAGGGAGAGAAGTAGTAAGGGGAATGGAGGAGGAGGAGGAGGAGGAAGAGAGAGGGAGGAGGAGAATGAGGAGGAGAGGAGGAGGAGGAGAGGGGGGAGGAGGAGGAGAGGAAGAAGTGGAGGAGGTAGATAGAGGAAGGAGGAGGAGAGAAAGAAGAGGAGGGGGAGGAGGAGAGAGAGGTGGAGAAAAGGAGGAGGAGAAGCGGGGAAGAGGTGGAGAAGAGTGGGAGAGGAGGAGGAGCAGAGGTTGAGGAAGCGAAGTGTAGGAGGAGGAGGAGAAGAGGAAAAGGAGGAGAAGGGGAGAGTAGGAGTATAGGGGGAGGAGAGGAAGAGGGGGAGGAGGAAGAGAGAGGGAGGACGAGGAGAAGAGGAGGAAAGGAGAAGGAGGAGAGGAAGAGGAGAGGGGGAGAGGAGGAGAAGAAAGGGAGAGGAGTAGTAAGGGGAGAGGAGGAAGAGAGGAGAGGAAGAGGAGGACCAGGAGGAGGAGAGGGGGAGAGGAGAAGGATGAGGGGATGGGGAGGAGGAGAGGAAAGAAGAGGAGGAAGAGAGAGGGAGAGAGAAAGAGGAGGAGAGGGGGAGGAGAGGAAGAGGGGGAGAAAGTAAAATGTTGGAAATGTATAGAGAGAGTTTACAGGGTTTAGTCGAGGTGAAGTTTGGTTTAGTCCTGGTTTAGTCCTGGTTTAGTCCTGGTTCTCTCCTTCTTCACCTCCTCCCTTTGTCTTTTTCTTCTTCTTTTCTTTCTCTCCCCTCTGAACCTCCTTTCTACCCCTCTCTCCCCTTACTCTCTCCCTCCTTCCACACTTCCCCCTTCTCTCCTTCTCTCTCCTCTCCTTCAGTTTGTCTCTCTCCTGTTTTCTTCTCTTTCTCTCCATCTCCCCCTCTCTTTCTTTCCCCTCTTTCTCTCCCTCCCTCTCTCTTTCTTCTCTTTCTCTCAAACAAAAGGGTTCATTTCCATTTCTCATTTAGAGTCGCTACTGAGCGCGCTCAGTCCGACTTCAGGGACGCCACTGGATATTTCCCAGAGTGCTTTGTGTCTGATAAACCTCTTAAAGACACAACACTCCTCCTCTTCCTCCTCCTCCTCCCTCTCTCTGTCTCTTCCTCTCTCACCCCTGACTCTCTCTCACTCTCTTTTTCCTTCTAAGTTCTTCCCTCTCTCTTTATATCCTTTTCCTCTCTCACTCCTCTTTCGTTCTTTTTCTATCTCTTTTTTAAGGCCGACACACGACAGGAGAATTTGCTCGATTTTGGCTGCGATTTGCCCGAGTTCACAGAGGCGTGACCCGACTTTGTGTCTTCGTGTGCGATTTTGAAGCATTTGCGTTCCTCGTGTGTGTGTGTGTGTGTGTGTGTGCTCTTCGTGTGTGTGTGTGTGACTCTGAGCTGCTCTGTCAGATCAGAACCACCAAACATCAGCAACGTTACAGTAACAGACAATAAAACAGAACGTCAGGGTCAGAGGAGAGACGTAAAAAGCGACGCAACAAACAAACTCTACTCAGGAAATAGTGAAAATAATAATGAAGCGACTTTATTACTCAGCTCTTGTGAATTTGTCAGGTTAAACTGCAGCATCGTTACAATTTGTCCTTCGCAAATAATGTCAAAACCACCACAGAAGTCCACAAAACCACACTGTGAATCTAGTTTGAGGCGTTGTTTGAGAGTAAAAAGGTGGGAGTAGTTCCTCACGTGTGTCTGTTTACATCAACAGTGTACGGATCGAGGTGAAGCTGCAGATTAGTGATAGTGGCTCTACTTCCTGTGGACTTTATCTCTAATCTTTATGCTTTAAAAATCATGAACCATATTTTTCGTGTTATTAGGCGCTCTGGATTATAAGGCGCACTGTCTATTTTCTAACTTTTTTCACAAATAAACCGCACTGGACTTTAAATGAAACCCAACAGTGTGATGGGTGAGTGGTTTTGTTTGTTTGTGTCGTTCACGGTGACTCTGGGCTTTGTTCAGTTGTGGTGTGTAGGGAGGGTGTGTCTGGGACCAACGGATTGTCGGTGTGTTCGCAGTGACTCAGTTGTTCAGTCGTGTCTAGAAGTGGCACATTGCACTCGCTTTTTCGGTTCATTCCTCCGTTCCGTTCCTCGTCGGCGTGGAGTGATGAGTGTGTCTGTGGGTGTGTTTCGCTGTCTGCTCCATGTGTGTTTGTGTGTTCTGTGGGTGTTGTGGCTTTGTAGTTTACTGAAGTCGTACTGGGACACCTGAGTGGATTCGTGTACAGGTCGCTCTGGATTGTGGGGCGTGCAGTCATTTTTTGATGAAGTTGGAGGCTTAAGAGCGCCCCCTATAGTCTGGAAAATCTGGTATCTGAAGTTTTGCACATTTCACAAATAATAATAACACACTTTTGTCTTGTATCTAAACTAGAAGTGCAGAGTCTGATCTTTTGAACATTTAAGAGTCTCAGAGCGACTGTGTTTTTTTTTTACTGTAGACAGGAAACAGCAGATGTGAACGCGCTCACAACTTTATATCCTGTGGACCATGGTCATATCCCACTGCAGTCTGTGGGATCGGAGATTTTAAATCTCATCAGATTCTCGAGTCTGTGGTGTGGCTTTTTGTCCCACGTTTAAAAATTGTTTAAGACCAAAAAAATCCTGTTGTGTGTAGAGAACTTTACTCTCTCATTCTTCTCCCCTCACTTTTACACTTAAGTTGCTCTCTCTCCCTCTCCCTCGCTTTCTCTTTCTCTCTCTCTCTCTCTCTCTTTCTTTCTCTCGCTCTCTTTCTTTCTCTGTCTTTCTTTCTCTCTCTCTTTCTCTCTGTCTCTCTCTTTCTCTCTCTTTTGCTCTCTCTCTTTCTTTCTCTCGCTTTCTCTTTCTCCCTTGCTCTCTCACTTTCTCACTCTTTCTTTCTCTCTTTCTTTCTCTCTCTTTCTCTCTGTCTTTCTCTCTTTGTATCTCTCTCATTCCTCTCTCTTGCTTCCTCTCCCCACTCTTCCCCTTCCCTTTTTCATCCCCCTCTCTTTCTCTTTTCTCATGCTTTTCTCATTCTCAGCTTTTTCTCTCTCCCTCTAACCGTCTATTCCCCTGCATCTTTTCTTCTCTCCTTCTTCTTCTCTTTCTCTTCTTCACTCTCTTATCTCTCTCTCTTTTATTCTCTTTCCCCTCTTCTTCCCCTCTCTTTTTCTGTCCCCCTCTCTCATCCTCTCACCTCTCTCCGTTTTCTAATCTCTCACTTACTCTTTGTCGCTCTCTCTCTGTCTTTCTTTCATTCTTCATGGACACTTTCTTTCTCTCTCTCTCTCCCTCTCTTCCTCACAGCTCTCTCTTTCCTCTCCCCTCTTTCTCTCTCTCTTTTTATAATATCTCTTACCTCCCCATCACTCTCTCTCTCTTCTCCTTTTTTAATCTCTCTCTCTTCCTTCCCCTTCACTGTCTCTAACTCTCTTCCACTTCTCTTTCTCTCTCCCTCCTTTTCTAATCTCCCTCTCTCCTCCTTCCCTCTATTTAATTTTGTCTCTTATCTTTTCTAATCGCTCTCTTTCTCCTCCTCCCTTCCCCCCTCCTCTCTTTCATTCTCTCCCTCTCTCCTTCTTTTCTTTATTTATTTTTGTCTGTCATCTTTTCTAATCTTTCTTTTCCCTTCCTTCTTCCTTTTGTCTCCTCTTTCCTCACCTCCTCCTCTCTTCCCTCTCTCTCTCTCTCTTTCTCTCTCTCCCTCCCTCCTCCCTCTCTCTTTCTGTTTAATTAGCTTTATGTAAAATCCTTCTGCTGAGTTTTAATTGATTCAAAGTCTTTCGTGTTTCCTCTGAGTCTGAACAATGTCGATCCAATTAGAAAACACGGACTCCAACTCCCATGATGCACCTCTCCCCGCGTCCCCCGGGACCCCAACGCCTTACAGGGATTTCCCATTAACTGGATTACAAGCGTGTAATCCCAAAATATTCCCAGCGGATTTCCAAAACACGTGTCGGACAAAACCGGGGGAGGAGGCTGCGATTTCCCCAAAGCCGAGTACGGTACCTGAACGCACCGCGACGCGTTCACGGGCTCCCCTCACCTTCGTCTACTCCCCGAACTTTAATTTTTTTATTTGTTTGGGAAAGTTGGGAGCGGGATCTCGGGAGGAAAGCTGCAGTTTTGTGGGTTTGATCCGTAATTAAAGGAACAAATCCGGCCTAATGACGCGCCTTACGTTTATGTGGTTTTAAAATGAGCAGATTATGGGGTCATTATTTTACAAAAGACTGTTTAGAGGAGGATTAGAGGAGGAAAGAGAGAGAGGAGAGGAAGAGAGAGAGGAGGAGAGGAAGAGGAGGAGGAGGAGAGGAAGAGGAGGTGAGAGAGAGAGAAGGAGAAGAGGGCAAATGAGGAGATACAAGAGGAAAGGAAGAGAAAGGAGAGGGGGAGGAAGAGGAGAGGAGGAGGAGGAGAGAGAGAAAGAGAAGGGAAAGGAAGAAGAGGTGAAGAGGAGTAGGAGAAAGAGGAACAAAAGAAGTAGACTAAATGTGTAAAACTGTCAAAAATAACTTAGTACGATAGTCCTGGTTTAGTCCTGGTTTTAGTCTGTTTTAGTCCTAGTTTTAGTCCTGTTTTAGTCCCTGTTTTAGTCTGGTTTAGTCCTGGTTTAGTCCTGTTTAGTCCTGGTTTAGTCCTTTTAGTCCGGTTTAGTCCTTTAGTCCTGTTTAGTCCTGTTTAGTCCTGGTTTAGTCCTGTTTTAGTCCTGTTTTAGTCCTGTTTTAGTCCTGTTTTAGTCCTGTTTAGTCCTGTTTTAGTCCTGGTTTAGTCCTTTTAGTCCTTTAGTCCTGGTTTAGTCCTGTTTAGTCCTCTTTTAGTCCTGTTAGTCCTGGTTTAGTCCTGGTTCAGTCCTGTTTTAGTCCTGTTTAGTCCTGTTTAGTCTTTAGTCCTGTTTTAGTCCTGTTTAGTCCTGTTTAGTCCTGGTTTAGTCCTGTTTTAGTCCTGGTTTAGTCCTAGGTTTAGTCCTGTTTTAGTCCTGTTTAGTCTGTTTTAGTCCTGGTTTAGTCCTGTTTTAGTCCTGTTTTAGTCTGGTTTAGTCCTGTTTAGTCCTGGTTTTAGTCCTGTTTTAGTCCTGTTTTAGTCCTGGTTTAGTCTGTTTTAGTCCTGGTTTAGTCCTGTTTTAGTCCTGGTTTAGTCCTGTTTAGTCTGTTTTAGTCCGGTTTTAGTCCTAGTTTAGTCCTGTTTTAGTCCTGTTTTAGTCCTGGTTTTAGTCCTGTTTTAGTCCTGTTTTTAGTGTTTTAGTCCTGGTTCAGTACTGTTTTAGTCCTGTTTTTAGTCCTGGTTTAGTCCTGTTTTTGTCCTGGTTTAGTCCTGTTTTAGTCCTGGTTCAGTACTGTTTTAGTCCTGGTTTAGTCCTGTTTTAGTCCTGTTTAGAGGAGAGGTGGAGGAGGAGAGGAAGAAAAAGAGAAACGAGAAAGAGAAGACAAAGAGGGGCAGGTGAAGAGGAGAAGGAGGGAAAAAGGAGGGAAGGAAGGAGTACGAGAAGCAAAAGAAGTAGAGGAGGAAGAGAGCAAGAGAAGAGGAGGGGAACAGGAGAAAAAAGAGTGGAGGAGGAGAGAAGGAGAGAAGGAGTTCTTGATTCATAATCAGTGATCGTTCCTCCAGTCAAATGAAGCTCATCGAGGCTGTGGTTATAGGAGCAAATTTGGAGTCAGGGCCATGTTCGGAATAAAGCGAATGTCAAACAAACGAATAATAATGATAAAGAAGGCAAAATAGTGTATCTTTTATGATCGTACAAAAGAAACCACAGTGAGAATGAAAAATGCCAGGACTTTTTTTGTTTTTTGTTTATGGTCGTTCAAACTAATAATAATGATAAAGAAGGTGCATTGTACAAAATAAACAGTAATGAGAATGAAAAATGTACGATTTTTTATGATTTTTTTCCTTTATGGATGTACCAACTAGTAATGATGATAACAGAAATTTATCTTTTATGATCGTATCAAAATAAGCAAAGTGAGAATGACAAATGTAAGGATTGTTTTTTTTTTTTTTCCGTTTATGGTCGTTCAAACTAATAATGTTTACGAAGGCACAAAAGTTTATCGTTTATGATCGTACAAAATAAACCACAATGAGGAATAGGAATTGATTCACTGACAAATTAGTGAAATAAAAACAGCAGAATTATAGAGCGGATTAATACGAATATTTTAAGACCAAAATGACGAGGCTCAGAGCAGCAGGTACAGAGAGACGAGCCATGGTTTGTCAATATAAAGTCAATCGGAGATGGTTTGGTTCTGTCTTGGTTCTGTTTTGGTTTTTAAACTTAGATAAACTTTATTGATCCACAAGGAAATTAATTTGGACACAGTAGCTCACACATCATAGTATATTAATGAGATACGATAAGAATAATGTGATTTTGTTCTGGTTCTGTTCTGGTTCTGTTTTGGTGATTCTTCTGTACATTTTCAGGTGGCTGTCTTGGTTCTGTCTTGGTTCTGTCTTGGTTCTGTTGATTGAGTCTTGGTTCTGATTCTTCTGTATATTTTCAAGTGGAGCTCATGGTCTGTTTTGGTTGTTTTGTGATTCTTCTGGACTTCTGGAGCTTCAGGTTTTGGGTTCTGTTTTGGTCCTGTTCTGGTTGTGTTTTGGTGATTCTTTTGTATATTTTCAGGTAGAGCTAATGGGCTGTTTTGGTTCTGTTCTGGTTCTGTTTTGGTTCTGTTTTGGTGATTCTTCTGGACATTTTCAGGTGGAGCTCATGGTCTGTTCTGCTTCTGTTTTGGTTCTGTTTTGGTGATTCTTCGGCACATTTTCAGGAGGTGTTCATGGCTGTTCTGGTTCTGTTCTGGTTCTGTTCTGGTTCTGTTTTGGTTCTGTTCTGGTTCTGTTCTGGTTCTGTTCTGGTTCTGTTTTGGTTCTGTTTTGGTTCTGTTCTGTTCTGTTCTGTGTTCTGGTTCTGTTCTGTTCTGTTCTGTTCTGTTCTGTTCTGGTTCTGTTCTGTTCTGTGTTCTGGTTCTGGTTCTGTTCTGGTTCTGTTCTGTTCTGGTTCTGTTTTGGTTCTGTTCTGGTTCTGTTCTGGTTCTGTTCTGGTTCTGGTTCTGGTTCTGTTCTGGTTCTGTTCTGGTTCTGGTTCTGTTCTGTTCTGTTCTGGTTCTGGTTCTGTTCTGGTTCTGGTTCTGGTTCTGTTCTGGTTCTGTTCTGGTTCTGTTCTGGTTCTGTTCTGGTTCTGTTCTGGTTCTGTTCTGGTTCTGTTCTGGTTCTGTTTTGGTTCTGTTCTGGTTCTGTTTCTGGTTCTGTTCTGGTTCTGTTCTGGTTCTGTTCTGGTTCTGTTTGGTTCTGTTTCTGGTTCTGGTTCTGGTTCTGGTTCTGTTCTGGTTCTGTTCTGGTTCTGTTCTGGTTCTGTTCTGGTTCTGTTCTGGTTTTGGTGATCCTTGTGTATACTTCCAGGTGGAGCTCACGGGCAGCAGCGTCTTTGATTACCTGCACCCTGGGGACCACGTGGAGATGGCCGAGCAGTTGGGGATGAAGCTTCCTCCGGGTCGAGGCGTTTCTCTTCAGACCAGTGTCCATGACGACGGGGCCTCCTCTGCCTCCTCCTCCTCCCACTCCGACTCCCCCGAACCAGGTACCCACCCCCATCTTACCCCTGTCTCGTCTCACCCCTCTGCCCTGCTAACCTCTCCACGCTCCCCTCCTCCTCAAACTCTGTCTACCCCGAACCTCGAAAACTAGAAAACCGATCGCCTTGAACATTTTGACTGAAGTGGAGTGTGAATCTCGACATTCCTCAGTGTAGTGTTCAGTAAATTCCTCTTTCATCTAACTACGCGCAGCAAGTGAAGTAAACTTTAGTTTTCATAGAACTCACGTTGTTCAGTTTCTCAAATCTGAAAAATGCAATAACCTTTACTTAAAGAGGAAGTTCATCTTACTTGATAAAACTATGAAAAATGATTGACTTGAACTGAGCAAATGTTACTTGAAAACAAAAGTGAGAGTAAAAACAGGTTCTATTCTACAATAATGTCATTTAGATCTGCATCAGGTACAAGGATTTGAATATTTATTATTTGTAGCAAAGCCTTTGTTCGGCTTAAGTTCAAAACACATTGTAACATGAAACAATAAAATAATACAGCTCCATCATTCCATGTCAACTCAACCAAGACCCCCGCACTTAAGAAACAAAAAATACTGGGAGAAACAAAACAGGTGAACAGGTTTAATCGAGAAAAGACTGAGTGAACAGAGGGAGGATATAGAGACACTCTGGGAGGATCAGGGAATGATTGACAGCTGGAGGAAAAACAGGGAGGCAGCAAAAGGAGGAGTGGAACAGACTGGGAAATGGAGCTGGACTCTTGTCAATAACACGTCACTGTTGAAGTTCCTCGTCTCATTCAAGTCGACCTGAGTCTAATTGACAAGTCATGAGCTTTTTTCACCCTGAAAGTCACTGTTACTTTACCACAATCATTAAGATCCACTAATTTGTAGCTGTGAGTAAAGTAAATGAGCTGAATGCAAGTGAACCAACCAACAATTTTACAGTGTATAGTCCTGGTTTAGTTCTGGTTTGGGGACATTTTTTGTGGTATAATCCACAGACTGTATATATAACATGAACATAGCTAACCCGCTAGCTGCTGCATTCCAAATAGGAAGTGAGCATGGACGTGCTTTCAGCTCCATCGACTCTGGCTACATTTCACTTTCTATAGAGAAACCGTCGCCCTCTCTCTGTACCTGCTGCTGTGTGCCTCGTCCTTTTGCTCTGCTCTTCATGTTCCTGGTGATTTTAGTTTGCTATTTTGTTCTTAAATCAAAATCAGGATCTGTGCTGGTGAAATTTCAAATATGGAACACTGTAGCCTCGATGAGCTTCATTTGACTGGAGCAGAATGCTACAGGTGACGTCACACTTAGTCCGCTTCTGTTATACAGGTATAATCGTTTACTGCTTCACTTCTCTTCTCGTTCTCTATCTGTCCATTTCCTGTCAGCTCTCTCTTTCTCCCCGTCTCTACCCTCTACCCTTTTCTCCTTCTCTTCTCTCTTTCTCTCTCTTCTCTTTCACCTAATCCTGACTCCCTCCATCCCTCCCTCTCTGCTCTATGTCCCACTCGTCTCTCTTCTTTCTTTCTCTCTTTCTATCCCTCTCTCTCTCTCCGTCCGTCCGTCCGTCCGTCGTGAGTGCGTGTCCAGTCGTAATTGGGAGTGTGTTTGCTCAGTGCGTGTGTGATGAGCTCACACTCAGAGGACTCACATCATGTTTAATTTCATAATGAACTTTTCACTATTTTACATCTGATTAACTACGGCCTCATTTTGGACCCGGCAAACTCCCACTAATTAAATCTGGATCAGTGCTGGTTTGGTCTTGTTTTAGTCCCGTTTCAGTCTTGGTTCAGTCCTGTTTCAGTCTTGTTTTAGTCCTCCTTCAGTTCTCTTTTAGTCCTGGTTCAATCCTGGTTTAGTCCTGGTTCAGTCCTGTTTTAGTCGTGTTTTAGTCCTAGTTTAGTCCTGATTTAGTCCTGGTGTAGTCCTGTTTTAGTCTGGTTTTAGTCCTACTGTAGTCTTGGTTCAGTCCTGTTTTAGTCCTGATTCAGTCCTGTTTTAGTCCGGTTTTAGTCCTGGTTCAGTCCTGTTTAGTCCTGTTTTAGTCCTGGTTTAGTCCTGTTTAGTCCTGTTTAGTCCTGTTTTAGTCCTGTTTTAGTCCTGTTTTAGTCCTGGTTTCGTCCTGGTTTAGTCCTGGTTTAGTCCTGGTTTAGTCCTGGTTCAGTCCTGGTTTAGTCCTGGTTTAGTCCTGTTTTAGTCCTGGTTTTAGTCCTGTTTTAGTCCTGTTTTAGTCCTGGTTTCGTCCTGGTTTAGTCCTGGGTTAGTCCTGGTTTAGACCTGGTTTAGACCTGGTTCAGTCCTGGTTTAGTCCTGGTTTAGACCTGGTTTAGTCCTGGTTTAGTCCTGGTTTAGACCTGGTTTAGTCCTGGTTTAGTCCTGGTTTTAGACCTGGTTTCCTGGTTTAGTCCTGGTTTAGACCTGGTTTAGTCCTGGTTAGTCCTGTTTAGACCTGGTTTAGACCTGGTTTAGTCCTGGTTTAGTCCTGGTTTAGTCTGGTTCAGTCCTGGTTTAGACCTGGTTCAGTCCTGGTTTAGTCCTGGTTTAGTTCTGGTTTAGTCCCTCCTTGAGTTTAAAGTCTAAATGTATCTGGACTTTCATCAGATTTTTAAGAATAATTTTCATAATTCGAGTCGTTTAAACTCAGCGGCGGATTCGACCTTGGAGACGATCGTTTCAAGTGTTTTTAAAACGTCTCATCTCCAAAAACATGAAAAACATGACGCAACCCACAAAGTCAAACAGAAACAGAGACGCTAACCACTCTGCCGCACTCACACTCACTCCAGATCAGACCTGGTTTAGATCTGGTTTAGTCCTGGATTGGTTCTGATTTAGTCCTGGTTTAGATTTGGTTTAGTCCTGGTTTAGTCTTTGTTTTAGACCTTTTTTAGACCTGGTTTAGTCCTGGTTCAGTCCCGGTTTAGTCCTGATTTAGTCCTGGTTCAGTGATGGTTTAGACCTGGTTTAGTTCTGGTTTAGTCCTGGTTTAGTTCTGGTTTAGTCCTGATTTAGTCTTTGTTTAGACCTGGTTTAGTTCTTTTTTAATCCTGGTTTAGTCTTTGTTTTAGACCTGGTTTTAGACCTGGTTTAGTCTGGTTTAGTCCTGGTTTAGTCCTGGTTTAGTCCTGGTTTAGTCCTGTTTTAGTCCTGGTTTAGTCTGGTTTAGTCCTGGTTTAGTCCTGGTTTAGTCCAGTTTAGTCCTGGTTTAGTCCTTTAGTCCTGGTTTTCTGTTTAGTCCTGGTTCAGTCCTGGTTTAGTCCTGGTTTAGTCCTGGTTTAGTCCTGGTTTAGTCTGGTTTAGTCCTGGTTTAGTCCTGGTTAGTCCTGGTTTAGTCCTGGTTTAGTCCTGTTTAGTCCTGGTTTAGTCCTGGTTTAGTCCTGGTTTAGTCCTGGTTTAGTCCTGGTTTAGTCCTGGTTCAGTCCTGGTTTAGTCCTGGTTTAGTCCTGGTTTTTAGTCTGGTTTAGTCCTGGTTTAGGTTTAGTCCTGGTTTAGTCCTGGTTTAGTCCTGTTTAGTCCGGTCCTGGTTTAGTCCTGGTTAGTCCTAGTTTAGTCTGGTCCTGGTTTAGACCTGGTTTAGTCCTGGTTTAGTCCTGGTTAGTCCTGGTTTAGTCCTGGTTAGTCTGGTTTTAGTCTGGTTTAGTCCTGGTTTAGTCCTGGTTTAGTCCTGGTTTAGTCTGGTTTAGTCCTGGTTTAGTCCTGGTTTAGTCCTGGTTAGTCCTGGTTTAGTCCTGGTTTAGTCCTGGTTTAGTCCTGGTTTAGTCCTGGTTTAGTCCTGGTTTAGTCCTGGTTTAGTCTGGTTTCTGGTTTAGTCCTGGTTTAGTCCTGGTTCAGTTTAGTCTGGTTTAGTCCTGGTTTAGTCCTGGTTTAGTCCTGGTTTCAGTCCTGGTTTGTTTAGTCCTGGTTTAGTCCTGGTTTAGTCTTTGTTTAGTCCTGGTTCAGTCCTGGTTTAGTCCTGTTTAGTCCTGGTTCAGTCCTGGTTTAGTCCTGGTTTAGTCCTGGTTTAGTCCTGGTTTAGTCCTGGTTTAGTCCTGGTTTAGTCCTGTTTCAGTCCTGGTTTAGTCCTGGTTTAGTCCTGGTTCAGTCCTGGTTTAGTCCTGGTTTAGTCCTGGTTTAGTCCTGGTTTAGTCCTGGTTTAGTCCTGGTTCAGTCCTGGTTAGTCCTGGTTTAGTCCTGGTTTAGTCCTGGTTCAGTCCTGGTTTAGTCCTGGTTTAGTCCTGGTTTAGTCCTGGTTTAGTCCTGGTTTAGTCCTGGTTCAGTCCTGGTTTAGTCCTGGTTTAGTCCTGGTTTAGTCCTGGTTTAGTCCTGGTTTAGTCCTGGTTCAGTCCTGGTTTAGTCCTGGTTTAGTCCTGGTTCAGTCCTGGAGCACATGCACACTCCAGTCTAAAGGTTAAGTTTGATTTAAAGTGAATATTCTTTCTAAACTCATTGATCGCTGGTATATTTTGACTGACACTTGAACGCGTGGCGGCGGCTGTGTTTCGGAGGGTCTTTGAACGCAGCACGGAGCGCGCTCAGTCGGACCCAACCAAATGACGACATCTCAAACGCTTTCAGGTTCAACTTCTGACTAAAATCATGAAGGTTAAAGACTCAAATCAGGAGCACAAAGTTATGAATAAAATGTGTAAAGTTATTGAAAAGACAAAGGAGGGTGAAGTCAAAGTTTAGTCCTGGTTTAGTCTTGGTTTAGTTCTGGTTTAGTCCAGGTTTAGTCCTGGTTCAGATTTGCCTCAGTCCTTGTTTAGTTTAGTCAACTTGAGTGTTAAAGGGGCTCAATAAACTGATTGTGTCAGACCTGGTTTAGTCTTGGTTTAGAACTGTTTAAGTCCTTGTTTAGTCCTGGTTTAGTCCTTGTTTAGATCTGGTTTAGACCTGGTTTTGTCCTGGTTTTGTCTCAGGTTAAATCCTGGTTTAGGTCTGTTTAAGTCCATGTTTAGTCCTGTTTAAGTGCTGGTTTAGACATGGTTTAGTCTTGGTTTAGTCCTGGTTTAAGTCCTTGTTTAGACTTGTTTAAGTTCCCATTTAGACCTGACTTTGTCCTGGCTTGGACTTGTTTTAGTTCTGGTTTAGATCTGGTTTAGACCTGGTTTTGTCCTGGTTTTGTCTCAGGTTTAATCCTGGTTTAGTTCTGTTTAAGTCCTTGTTTAGACTTGTTTAAGTCCATGTTTAGTCCTAGTTTAAGTCCTTGTTTAGTCCTGATATAAGTCCTTGTTTAGACGTGTATTAGTCCTTGTTTAGACCTATTTAAGTTCTCGTTTAGACCTGGCTTTGTCCTGGCTTGGACTTTTTTTAGTTCTGGTTTAGACCTGGTTTAGTTCTGGTTTAAATCTGATTTAGATCTGGTTTGGTCTTGGTTTAGTCCTGGTTTACTCCTGGTTTAGACCTGTTTAACGTCCTTGTTTAGACCTATTGAAGTTGTGCTTTAGACCTGCATTAGTCCTGGTTTAGTCCTGGTTTAGTCCTGGTTTCGACCTGTTTCAGACCTGGTTCAGTTCTGGTTCAGTTCTGGTTCTGTCCTGGTTTAGCCCTGTTAGTTGAACGAGACTGAATTTCTCTTCTTGTACAGTACTTGTCTTCTTTAAGTTCTCATATTCTCATATTTTACGTGTGAGTTGTAACTTTCACAGATGTGCTGCTAATTGATATTAATGCTCGTTTCACCTCAAAAATCCGACTAAATGAAAAAGAATGTTTAGTTTTCTCCGACTGAACCTGCTCCTGATTCCTCTCATTAGGGCCGCTAATCGTTTATTTATCCTTATTTACGGCGCGTTTGGAGTCCGAGCGCTCCCGTTCTCCACATCACTCCCACATTAACGCAAAGCTCACTATTACACCGCACATTTTTCATCATTACCGCTCAAAGTCGTCAAAGTCAAAGCGCGGACCTGGAACTGGGGCGTTAAAGGACAATGCAGAACATTTAAGAGCTTAATGTCACGAAAAGCAGGAGGAAAGGGACGGATGGAGAGAGAGACAGAGAGAAGTTGTGTTGGAAAACTATGATTCGGCTTTTCCTAATTCACGACTAACTACTAATATTTTTAATCTTGTGCTGTCGTCAAAACTCCCAAAAACTTCATAACGCGTAGCTCCAAGTTGTTTAACGTCCTTACACCACGGCTACAAACTCACATGTCTCACCTGTGAATGTAAAAAGCCTCTTCCTTGTCTGCAAATGTTCAAAAATATCTGTTCTGTCAGTGCTTTAAATAGGTGCTGTCAAGCGATTAAAAAAATTGAGAGATTAATTAATCCGTAATTAATCTCTTTTTTTAATCTCACCTAAAAATTGCTGAGAAAAGCCTTCAACCTGAGGTATTTTCATTTGAATTCATTATTACATTATTTTCATACTATCATTAACGTTTTTATATAAGTATCAGCATTATTACTATTACTAATCTGCATAAATAAACTCAACTTTACAACATATAAACATAAACACTCTAGAGCCACATCAGCCCGTTTGACATTAGAATGTGTTTAATGCAGCTTTGCACAAGTCACAGAAACCAAACTTAAAACCACATGACTCATTTGCATAAACTAAGCGAAGAAAAAAAAAATGCTCTTAGTGTGCTGATGCGGTTCAGCTTCTGTCGGACTAAAGGACATGACTCAGTGGAATATAGATGTTCTTTCTGTGACAGAAGATGTTGACGCTGATGGTGAGTCTGTTCTGTGTGTGCGTGACGATGTTTTCAGATCAGACGTGTGCAGGTTTATTGCAGATGCGGCGAGAACGAAAATGAAAATTAGGTTCCAGTTCTTTGTGGGAGCGAGCGGAGCAGGACTGCACAGTGCGGGACTGTGTTCTAACAACACATAAAAACAGATTTTATAATAAGGCAACTCGCGTACAGAAACAGTAAAGTTAGAGATTAAAAATAAGATTAACGCGATTAAAAAACATAACGCACTAAATATGACTGTAATGAATTCATCACAATTAATGCGATAATTTGACATCCCTAGTTTTAAATGAAACTAATCTTTACATTCTACTCAGAGCAGCTGTGGCCGTGTTTATCCTACAAAGGCAGAACGCCGTAACATCATGTCTGGTCAAAAACAAGTTAATTTTGTTTGTATTTGAGGCTTCCTTTATCAGGTAAATAAAGATTGTGAACAATATGGAGCTCAAAATTGACCTTTGACCCTTGTTTGTCAGCTCCTGTGCTCTGTCTTTGTATCATGAGCCAGAAATAAGGAGTTGTGCAAAGACATCAGGCAGAAACAGTGTATGTTTTGTTTATGATTTAGTTCATAAATATACCATATTTTCCGCTCTATAGGGCGCTCTGGATTATCAGGTGCACTGTCATAGTCCATTGTCATGGTCTATGTTTGAACTTTTTTCACATATAAACCACACTGGACTATAAGGCAGAGTGACCATATTTCCGGACACCTTACCGGGGTGGGGGGGTGGGGCCTCTACATTGAGCTGCTCTCACCTCGCAACCTGTGCACATGGCCTCCCACTTGTCCCGACCGGAACAAAAAATGGGGAATTTCTTGTACAAGTCATTGTTAAATGTGCATTTGTGCTTCGGGATGTTGCAGACTGACCGACTGTTTGTGTCTCGCTCCTTCTGATGGTACAGAGAGCTACGAGAGACGCTCAATTTAATGTCCCCAATGAACGATAATGAAAACCTGGACATTTCCATCCCTTTATAAAAAAAAAAAAAAAAAACTGGACGCCCAAGACAAGATGCAAAATACGGACATGTCTGAGGAAAAACAGACGTTTGGTCACCCTTTTTAAATGAAACCCAACAGTGTGATGGGTGAGTGGTTTTGTTTGTTTGTTCGTTCACGGTGACTCTGGGCTTTGTTCAGTTGTGGCGTGTAGGGAGGGTGTGTCTGGGACCAACGGATTGTCGGTGTGTTCGCAGTGACTCAGTTGTTCAGTTGTGTCTAGAAGTGGCACATTGCACTCGCTTTTTCGGTTCGTTCCTCCGTTCTGTTCCTCGTCGGCGTGGAGTGATGAGTGTGTCTGTGGGTGTGTTTCGTTGTATGGTCGCTGTCTGCTCCGTGTGTGTTTGTGTGTTCTGCGGGTGGTGCGGCTTTGTAGTTTACTGAAGTCGTGCTGGGACACCTGAGTGGATTCGTGTATAGGGCGCTCTGGATTGCAGTCATTTTTTGATGGGGTCGGAGGCTTAAGAGTAAAGAGTCTAATAGCCCAAAAAATACGGTATTTTGTTTTAAAATCTAATCTCTCGCCTCCTTCTTTTTGTTGCGGCCTTGGCACAGAGTCTCAACACATAAATACATATACCTTTGTATTCACTTATACTTCAATGATGTTTAATGTGAAAGTATGTGGTGTATTTATTCATACTGTACACACTTGTGTCAAACTGTTTCACTGTGTAAGTGTCGCCACACGATCCTGATCAGCACTAAAAGGAAAAGCTCTTCTAGATCATTTCAAACAAACACAAGATGACTCGACCTTGGTGAGGTGTTTTTCTTATAATGGATGGAAGTCTGGGCAAAATCAAACAAATAATGATCATGTCAGTTATATTCCTTATTTTTGGCTCATGATACAAAGGCAGAGCACAGGAACTGATACATAAGGTTCAAAGGTCAATTTTCAGCTCAATATTTTTCACATACAAATATTTCTTCATTATAGCAACTAGTTGTTAAATTTTGGGAGCCTCTCTACCTATTATACTTTTGTCTGGACAAAACACAAACTTTGAAGTAATTTTTCTCAGTTTCACACTCTGCTGAGTTCAGGTCTTTTACGTTTGTAGGGCAGCGTTGCTATGGTGATGTGATGGTGATGGCAGCAGAGCAGTGATATGTAAAAGTATTAAACAACAAAGAGCAGTGTGTTAAAACTGCAGAACGCACAGCTCCAAGTTATAAGTATAATAGGCTACAAACTGAAATGTCTCACTTGTGAATGTGAACAGCCTGTCCTACCTGTTGCTCTGGTGATGTCACAGTGATATACAACAGTGATTTGGCTGTTGGCGGACGACTTGTGCGTTAGGCAATATTCACGCACAGCAGTTAGACAATGGAATTATCACTGCCTGTGGTATAATATCACATTTTAAATCACAAAATTGATCTAAAACAACTTAATAAAAGAAATAAATCCTCTGATTTGCAGTGTCCAGTGTAGGGTTTAATATTTTTCCCGAAAATGAATCAAATTCCAGGACAAGATGACTCATTTCCCGGGAATCCCAGCAAATAACTGTGGTTCTTTTTGTTCATTTTTTGGAGCCCTTTAAGGCTTATGTACTGATATATAATCATTCAAATATTCCCAGACATCATGCTGATAAAGTGAGCCCTCATTACCATAGTTACGGCGGCACCATCGCCCCATCAACGTTACTGTAAAACAACAAATAGACACGCACTATTGATCTTTTTTTATTAGGCCATTTTCCTGGTTTCCTGTCATAACCTTTCCCAGGAATTGAGAAATAGTTTTGATCAGATTTCCTGGAAATTTAAAGATACATTATGTAACTTTTCTGACAGAAGTCAGTCTGTCGGTCTCCATGGAGATGTTATTGCTTTGCCTTTAAATCAGATCCATTCTGCAAACTGCAAACTTTTCAGAGTTTTACAGTAGTGTCCTTCTCGTTGACCGTCTGAAGTTGTATTTGGAGTGAATCATATTTGAGTCATTCTCCTGTATTCAAGACGTTATAGCTCTGATCTACCTGTTTTCATCGCTACAGAAGGATGACCAGATGTCCTTATTGACCTGGGACAGTCCCACTTTTGAGTCCTGTGTTCCCTGTCCCAGCACATTTATCCAAAACCAGTGATTTGTCCCAGTTTAATACAAGAAATGACATAGGTGTCTTTATTTTTGACCAATCTGGTCCCTGCCAACAGTAAAGAGAGGCATACATTGTCTTTTGTTTTGGTAAAATACAGAAAAGCTGCACAAAAAAAGGCCAAAAACACAAAGAAAATGTGACTGTACTGACTCATGTTTGTCATGAATGGACCACCGTACACTACAGGTACATGCCCGCTGTGACTTACGCACAGTGTTGGGGACTAACAGATTACATGTACCGGCGTTATGTAATCAGAGTACAAATTATGAGTAACTGTATTCAGTTTCAGTGAGAGGTTACAGTTACTTTGCTGAAATAAGTGGATTACATGGCGGTATTTTGTTTTGTATTTGTTTTCACATTTTGTGCTACATCCCATTTATTTATTTATTTTTATTGTGGTAATTCCACTCATTGCCGGAAACCCACACAGAACGCGACACTAAGAGCGATGTAAATGTCATGTTAACGTTGGCGGCATCAGTCATACAATGGACGAGGTCAAAGAGCCAGTAGAACAGAGGCAGCAGTGCACAGGTAAAAATGCATTTGTGTCTTGGAAATTATTCCCCTGACGTGAAATATAAAAGAAAATAACAAATATAAAATCGCCTACAACTTAAATGTCAAACCGGAGCTACTGGCACTGGTGAAAACAACCTGCATAGACTCATGAAGTCTGCACTACTGTCCTATAGTGACCTGAGACATGAGGGGACACGCACACAAACACACACACACAAACACACACACACAAACACACACCTTCATCATCGTCATCAACCTGAGAAAGCACGGACCACGTTTCTTTCCGTATTGTGCGAACACCGCCGTCCTCCTGTGAGCCACGTATGGACTGTGTTTTCTCGCATACGCTGCGTAAACGCTGCTTCCTCCTGTGAGCCTCTAAACCAGAACTAACACCAAGACTAAAACCAGGACTAAACCAGTCCAGGACTAAACCAGGACTGAACCTGGACTAAACCTGGACTAAACCTGGACTGAACCTGGACTAAACCTGGACTAAACCTGGACTAAACCTGGACTAAACAATATGACACCTAACAGTAGGTGGACATAATTTAAGGTGATCTCATATAGAAATCATTTCTCTATCAAAAATATTTTTAATCTGGTTAAGGAAAGACTGGTCTTTTTGTTGTCTTTAAGCAGACAAAACATCTTATGTTAAAATATCCTGGTCTTTGTTTCTCTACAGCGAACAGTTGCTTATTCATGGAGACTTGGGCTCAACAGAGAATTTGAAGAGAACAAACATGAATTTTCAGGATGTGGTGGCTACATTTATGTTGTTTTAAAAAGCACGACAATATCAAGTAATCCAAAGTATTCAGATTACGTTACTCACCTTAAGTAACTTAATGGATTACGTTACAAACTACATTTTAGTGTATGTAATCTGTAATCTGTAGGGGATTACATTTTAAAAGTCACCTTCCCAACACTGCATACGCACTTCCCTCTCCTGTGTTATTTTCTTAAGTGTTTATACACAGGTGGTGGTGAATAATTGTAGCAATGACGTCTTGAATACAGAAGAATTACTCAAGTATGAATCACTCTGAATACAACTTCAGAGGAAACAACTAAAACATTGTTAAAGTCTCTGAAAAGTCCATTTTGCAGAACAACTCTCCTTCAACAATGGCTTCCCGTCTTTAGTTTTTAGGATAAATTCTCTCCCCGTCTCTTCGTCTCTTTATTCCTGTTCACGTTTCTCATTACAAATGCTAATGCTAATGCTAACCCCACCCCGCACCATCTGTCTCCCCTCTCCATAATGACTCCGCTCGGCTCTGCACCCGCCACATCCGCCCTGAGGCAGCTGCACCCAAGGGCGGCTCCTACGCCAAAACAAAGCCCCGGTACTGCTTTATGTTTGTACAGAAGTGAGACGAATACGATTTCATCTGTGAAACTCGCAAAAACATGAAGAAACACATCTAATTTAAGACCCAAAATCCACAAATGTATTTTTATTTTTTTTACCTGAACGTTTCTATCAGTGACATGGTTCCAACCAAACCACAACATCTGCAGATTAACTATTTGACCTGTGCCCATCTCAGTCTAGGTGTTGTTTGTGCAGACGGTGCGTTCAGGGCCTGTGTCTCTGTGGGAAACCTGACATTTGTCTCAGTTTGTGTCACATGTTTACCTCAAACACAAACACTTTTCATTCGTTCTTTTCTTCAACGACAGATTAAATAAAGGCCCCGGTTTGAGTTTTAAGATCTGATTTAAAATTTTCTGGTAATTTATTTTCTTATTTAAAGGTACACTGTGAAACTTTTTGGTTGTGTCTATGGAGATGTCATTGCTCTGTCTGGAATGTTCCACATTGTGACATTAAACAGATCTGGGCCTGGTCAAGCAGAAGTAAACATCAAGGTCAAAAATTCAAGTGAATGCATCTGATATAAAAATGTATTGAACAGATACATATGTACTCTAGTTTATGAAACTGTTGACCTTTTTTCTGTACCATTTTTGGTTCTAAAGTTCCATATGTTTTAAACAGACCATGTATGAAACATGGAACAAAAATTATTTCCCAAATTTCAAAGACCTGAAAATCATGTCAATAAATGGATGTATTTCATCATATCTTGTGTTATTCCATCTTTGAACTGTTGATGAAGGGACATGAGTTTTCAAAAGGACTGACATATTTTATAGAAATAGTCACCTTCATTTTGAAGTAATATTAAAGTATTCCAAAGAAAAAAACTGACAAATGATGTAAAATCCTGCACCTTCTACTTGTTTGCACAATTTTCCCTCCGTTACTTTTCCCTCCGTTACCATGACCTTTCTTAATAAAAAATCTCATGACTCAAAAAGTAAGAGGTTTTTCAACCTAATCTTGTACCATATGGTAGAAAACTATATGAAGCAAATATTCAAACCAGTTTGTTAAGGATATGGAAGTGAGAACCAAGAGTTATCACTGTTTGGATTTATTGCCCAAAAAGTGCTGCATATTTCATTCCCTCCGTTACCGACATGAGTTTTTAAATTTTTTGTCAACAACTTGAAAGAATATCACAGGTTTAACTTGACCCTGTTGGAGTGTAACTCTTTCCTACATTCTGATACTTTACTTATTTCAATAGTCCCTCTAGTTTCTGAATAAGAGACATTTGAATGTCAAAAATCTGCCCATTTCCCTCCGTTACTAGACCGGACCATCTATCATACATTTATTCAGTTAAAGTTGGTTTTATAGCTCAAAAATACCAAGAAAAACAGACATTCTGACTGTGAGCGGGGTCGCCTCTCCACAGATCTGACCTGTAACTTCACCTGGTTTGATCTCCATGGAGATAGAAAGGGTTAATACGAAACTGTGAAACATTCCAGATGAAGCAATAACATCTCCATGGAGAAAAGCAGGTGACGGACCCTCCATCAGAAAAGTTACACAATGCAGCTTTATGTCTCCATGGAGATGTTATTACTTTGCCTTTAAAGCAAACCTGTTCTGCAAACTGGACTTTGAGGAGTTGTACAGTAGTCTCCTTCTGATTGACCATCTGCAGTTGTGTTTGGAGTGATTTGTTCTCGATCAGGGGTCGGTAAACTTAAATACTCGAGGAGCCATTTGGAGCGTCTCCCACAGAAATGAAACCACCCAGAGCCACTGTTATGTCCCCTATGTCCAACAAGGGACACAGCCGAGTATAAAACAATCCTTGAGGCAAAGTAGGTTTGGCAAACTTTTTATTTTTAGGCCAAACATTCACCAATACGTGTACAGAAAACAAACAAAAGGTTGGTGGGAGGAGGCGTGTGCCAGTTGTACCAAATCAACAAACCAAAAAATATAACAAAACAGGCCCTAACTGAAAACTAGGCTACAAAAGGAAAGAAATCAAACAGCCTAGCCTACCTGATCTAAAAAAGGACAATTTGGATAACTCTAAACAACAAGGGTGGCAACAACTGATAACTAATGTATAGTGATGGACAAATGAGACTGAGCTCTGGAGCTCGGAGCTCGTCTCGCAGCAGCCGCTCACGTGACCAAAGTGTGGAAGTGTCGGTCCCTCCCCCGACTGCTTCGCTCTGTGTGTCAGTCACTTCAGTGTATCGAAGCGTTTCATTGGCTCATCGAAAGTTGCGCTCTGTGATTGGTTCAGAGTGCTTCAAGAGTGTTCCGTGGTTTGACGAGCGCTAAACTGCTACAGTATAAAAGATGCACCAATATTTCTTTAAAATGTTGGTAGTGAGGAGTATTGTGTGACGTTAGTGGTGATTTTGGTGACTTTTGGCTTTTGTTTCATATTCGATGACATCTACAAGTGGAAAAAAGTGATCCATGATTTGGGATCACTTTGATCTAATTCCACCGAACAAGGAAACACCTATTTTCTTATTTACAGCTGCTATTTACGTTGCTCTTTACATATTATTTTAAATCATTATTATTATTATTTTTGTTAGGTACAGTGTCGCTCTGCACACAAGTATTGTCTTACACTAACAATACTTCATCAGACCTTGGCTAGCAGCCTTACACACACACACACACACACACACACAGACACGCACGCACGCACACACACACAGAGAGAGAGGCAGCATACAGCTCCTTTTAAACGACCCTCTCCAACCTGATTGGCAGCTGGCTGGCCAATCAGCTTCAGTCAGGTCCCACCCACAGCACCTGAACTCACAGGGCAGAGGAGACAGCAGTACACAAACCAAACATAAATGCTTGCATGTAACAGCCACAAAACCTTTGTGACATCTGAAATGAGGAGAACACTGCAGATCATTTTTTTACCTTCGTGCTCTGTATAAAAGTTTATAGTGTGTTGCATTAATGAAATCAATAAATGCTACAGAGAACACAGAATTTTATTTTTGCGTGTAACAAAAACACTGTGAACTCTGAAAAAAAAAAGACACTTGGTTGATGCTTACTTTCAAAGTCTGTTTGAGTCCTCCTCGTAGGAAATAAAAATCTACTTAAATTATCCAACTGTAGCGAACCAAAATGCATCTGCTTCTGTTTCCGTCATCATTTTATCACGCGTACTGGAGCGTGTGTGAATCTGCCCACGTAGCAATAAACATTCTGTTTTCTTCAGAAACTTTTCTTTTCTTGGATTTATCCATCGTTTACCTACCAGGGGTCGAAAAGCTCAATAAATCATGTTGCTGGTGTAAGTGCCGGTAAGTCTGGGCTGCCAGATCAGTGCTGGGTACATCAGTACAGAAGCCGAGAGGGTCACAACAAACACAAACGCCGCAGCAAATACAAATGCGACAACACAACAAAAAGCCACAACAAACCAAAAAAAGACACAACGGAAATGACCGCGGGACTCTATTTTAATGCAAACGCCGCAAGAAATACAAACGCCACAACACAAACGCAAATGTCGCAACACATTAAAAAGCCACAACACATCAAAACGCCACAACTGAAGTGACTGCGGGACTCTATTTTCCGACGGACCGATCAAGCGGCAAGTGAAGAAGAAGAACTACAACGTGAACAACAACAATAAATTACTTTTACTTACGTTTCCAACTTCTCCGTTCCTTTCCTTTTCACATTGTAGTTCTTCTTCTTCACTTGCTGCTTGATTGGGCCCTCGGAAAATCCCGCGGTCACTTCTGTTTGTGCTTTTATGTGTTGTGGCTTTTGTATGTTGCGGCGTTTGCATTAAAATAGAGTCCCGCGGTCATTTCCATTGTGGCTTTTTTTGGTGTGTTGTGGCTTTTTGTTGTGTTGTCGCATTTGTATTTGTCGCGGCATTTGCATTTGTCGTGACCCCTCTCGGCTTCTGCACATCAACGGCTGTGACGCATATTTTGAGCAACAAAAACATAAAAAATGTTTTACTTTAATGTTACAAAATTACCATTATCAACAAATTTAGAATTACATTTAAAAAGTAACAAACATATCGACGGGAGGGCCCTCAGCATGCGGTGCTTTGTTGTGATGATGTTTACGGTGACGTCAGCTCTCACTGGACACCACAGTTTTCTAACACAGAAGTCAGTGCACTTGTTTCTTTTCTTAAGTCGTTTTAGAGGAATATTGTGATTTAAAATGTGAAAATTATAACCATCCACAGGTGTCGTAGATTATAATTATAGAGCACACACAGGCACAATATGTCTGCCCTAATGTTACACAGCATGTCTTTAAACAATGAGTGTGTTTACATGCACATCAGTATCCCGGTTATTAGCCATATCCCGGTTATGTCAGTATTCGGGATACTGCGTTTACATGCATGTTGAGAAACCGGGACACTCATATTCGTGTTTACATGATCAAATAGAGTATCCCGGTTTCTTCACATAATCTTACAAATGTGCAAGTGCAAACGTTAACCTAATTTAAGTTAATAAACCCGGAAAAATACAAACAGGAAGCTCGGGAGGTTATTTTAATAGATCCATGGGTTCTAACCAGCGGTACAGAGCTATGAGGTATCCCACAATCCACTGCACACATCAAACCCAACGTGTAGATTTTTAATTAAAATATTCTGCATGAATAAACTCAGCTTTATAACATATGCACCATAACCACATCAGCCCGTTTGATAATATAATTCAGCTTTGTCACATTTGTTTATGTTTTACTGAAACTAAGACCACATGGCTAATTAGCATAAACTGTTAGCGCCAATGAAAACAGTTCGCTCCTTGTGCCACTGATGTGGTTCAGCTTCTGTCGGACTAAAGGACACAACTCAGTGGATTATGTGTGTTCTTTCTGTGACAGAGGAGTGGCTGATGATGGTGAGTCTGTTCTGTGTGTAGATCGTACAGGAGATGTTTCATGTTTAACTTTTCAGCGATCACACGTGTGCAGATTCCTGTGCAGGTTTAGCGCAGTCATTTCACTCATGTATGGTCACTTTATTTATGTCGCTGTTGTAGTGGTGAAAAGACTGAAAAGTATTTGTCTTTTGGACGCATGCGCACTCAAATTTATGTTGCAGTAACCGGGATACTGCATCCACATGCCACAGTATCCCGGTTACTATCGGAATATACCAGCTACAGTATCCCGGCTTCTAATAACAGGGATACTGCCATAAACGGGATACATGCACCATGACGAAAGCGGGATACTCAAAAAACCCGATCATAACCGGAATACTCATGTGCATGTATATGCACTCATTTTAACATTCCAGTCAGGCCAAGTTACAGGTAAGAAAGAGTTAAGAAGTTTAATGCCATACTGTGGAACATGCAGACAAAGTAGTAACACCACCATGGAGACAAGCAGGTGGCGCCAGACCCTCCAGAAATGTGCAAGTCCTCAAAATGGCGTCCATGTCTGAAAACTCAGAATTTCCACCTGTTTTAGCTGTCAGTACTGTACGTCCTTTAGTGTTCACTGGTCCCCGTGTGCTTCATGTAGACACAGAAAGAGCAGAGTGCACCGTTAGCTTTAGCGTTAGCCCTGATCCGTGCCACTGTCTGTGTTTGACGAGGTCAGAGTTCACCGCACGCGCTCAGTACGACGTGCAGAGATAATGCTAACTGTGTGCTCAGAGTAATTAGCTTTAGCGACGTAGACGACGATTAAACACAGAGTAAATTAACTTCAGACCAAACACCAGCTCAGAGAATTCATAATGAATCCAACTGATTCATAAAGAGATCTTTGGAATTATAACTGTCAAGACCTAGTGAAGAGTTTAAAGAACAGTAACAGTAATTGTACTAAAGTCATTAATTACACATTTTATTGTCCGTTTTTTAAATCCCGAATGAATTAAATACTTCGTAATTAAAATATGCTTCTTCTAGTTTACATGGAAATAATAATTCTGAATTGAGGTTTACATGGAAAACTCATTAAATCATCTTTAATTGAATTCCTCATGGGGAAGGTTCTGAATGGACAGAGACACCAACGTCAACCAAAGAAAACACACACTTCAGCTGCTACCGACTTTTCTGTCATCTCGGTTTGTCGTTACGCCACTGACACAAAAACGATCCAAACTTCAGCTGGAGAATTGTCTCATCGCTCTTTACGTCTGTGAGCTGAGGAGGAGAAGGAAAGAGTGTCGGAGAAGGAGGAAGAAGACAAAGTGAGTGTGAGGCTGCTCTACCTCAGCCCACTGCCACATCCCGCTCACAAATCCAAAGAGACGTGGATGAAAGTCCGAAGAGAAGACTGGTGGAGCCGGATCATCCAGATCACGTCAGAAGAGCGACACAACGAGCATGTGCAGAACCACTTAAGAAGAATAAACGTGAAACATGATCCAGGAATAAATTTATTTGGCTTTAAAATCGGAATAAACTTCAGAATTAAGTTTAACTCCGAATAATCATTTTCATTAGGATTAAAGGGGGTTAGCCCACAGCTCTATGGTCCCTCATTTTTAAGATTTTTCTTATTTCTAAGATTTTTCTCAAAGTGAAACTCTAATTCAAGTCATTTGTACTTTATACCACATTTAAAGGGGTGATTCAGAGTCCGAGGATCCTTTTCATCATGACCTCTACATTACACCTGTAGTCACCTGCTGCTGGAGAACAGGTTGGGTGTAACTGACGACCAGATTGGGAGAAATGGGGATAAAATCTCATGCAAATTGGTGATAAAGGGAATGTGGAAAGATGGGGCCTAATTTTAGAAAAAAAAAAAAAAAAAACTTAGAAATGTGGGTATATAAGGCTGAGGGAACACAGACATGCTCGCAGGAGTGTTTACATGGTGTTTTTAAAGTGGAATACATTTTTATTCAGAATTAAAGCTCTCATGTAAACGTGGCAAATGTTTCTCTGACAAAATTTTACATCTGCAGCAAAAGAATCCAATTCTGTCACTGGACAAAAGTTTTAGAGTGAAGACGTTTTTCATCCAAGCTGCTTCAGTTGTGGTCAGATGCTGGTGGACACTGTCTTATATCTGCCTGAAGGAGGAGCTAACTACACTGAAACTCCTCTAAAACTCCTCTGAAACTAACACACTTGTACGTATTCAAGTGGTTTTCATTGTGGATGCAGTGTTCGTCCACACTAATCTGACTGAAAATGACTCCAGAGACGGAACGATCTGGTGCTACCAGCTCGAAAGAGTTCATTTGAGTACAGATCTGATCCGACACTGTGTGGACTCCTGAAAACGTTGATACTCTCTGTGTAGGTCCGTGTAGGTCCGTGTGCCACGAAGAAATTCAACGCCAAAACACTAAGAGGCTAGAATATATGTCCATTCATATATATGGTCTTTGTATACGATCTGCAGACGTATAATCTCTGAAAAGTTTAACATGAACCATCTCCAATGAGATAAAAGCACAGAACAGACTCACCATCAACAGAACACCCCTCTGTCACAGAAAGAACACTCATAGTCGTGTCCTTTAGTCTGACAGAAGCTGAACCGAATCAGTGCCCAATAACAAGCTGTTTTTTTGATTGCTTAGTTTATGCAAATGAGTCATGTGGTTTTAAGTTTTGGTTCTGTGAAGCGTAAACAAATATGCTCAAAGCTGTGTGGATAGGGAAGGATTGCAAACACAGAAACGACGTGTCTGGATGCAGATTGTTTCCGGTGATTCTTTTCAGTGTAAACGGGGTCTGTGAGTGGACGGTGCCTGGGTCATGTTTTTCTCTCGCCCTAAAGCCCAAAACAGGATCATGATTCTACTGAAGAGACGGATCAGACCTGGACATCATTATTTTCTCTCATCACCTCCTTCTATCCCTCTATTCCTCTCCCCATCTTCTCTCTTCTCCGCTCTATCCCTCCTTTACCCATTCTTTCCTTCATCTCTCCCTCTTCTTCTCTCTCTCCTTTCTCTCCGTCCATCAAAAGTCAGTTCTCCTTTCTTCAGTTCTGATCATTAAGAATCAACTCAAATCATCAGTTTTATCAATCGTTTTATTTCAGTTTGATTTTCACCGGATTTATTCCATTTAGCAAATCTTTATGACGAATTTTCCTTCATTTCCGACCAAATTTGTCCAGATTTTAACCTAATTATCTCTTAATCATCTTTCCGGCTATCTTCTGAGTCTTTCCCTCTCACCTTCTCACCTCTCTCCTTCTTTCCGTTCTCTCCGTCTCTTCTCTCCCTCGCTCCCCTCCCTTTCATCTTTTCCACTTTCCTCTCTTTCTCTCCTCACCTCACCCCCTTTTTCCTCTTTTTTTCCTCTCTCTTTCTTCTCTTCACCTCCCCCTCTTTCTCCTCTTTTTTCCTCTCTCCTCTCCTCAATTCTCCCTCTACTTTGTCTTCTTCTCTTCACCTCCCCCCCTCACTCCTCTCTCTCTCTCTTCACCTCTCCTCCTCTCTTTTCTCTCCTTACCTCTCTCCCTCACTTTTCTCTCCTCACTCTCTCCTCTCTCCCTCTCTCTCACTCTCTCTCTCCCTCTCTCTCTCTTCTCTCTCTCTCACCTCTCCTCTCCTCTCTCTTTCTCTCCTCTCTCTCTCTCTCCTCTCTTCACCTCTCCCCCTCTCTCCTCTCTTTCTCTCCTCTCCTCACCCCCTTCTCTTGCTCTTTTCTCCTTTCCCTCTCTTCACCTCTCCCCCTCTTTTCTCCCTCTCCTCACCTCTCTCTCTCCCTCTCCTCACCTCTCCCCCTCTCTCATCTCTTTCTCTACTCTCCTCACCTCTCTCTCTCTCTTCACCTCTCCTCCTCTCTCTTCTCCCTCTGTCCTCTCCTTCTCTTCACCCTCCCCTCTCTCTCTTTCTCTCCTCTCCTCACCTCTCTCTCTCTCTCTTCACCTCTCCTCCTCTCTCTCCTCACCTCTCTCTCTCTCTCTCCACCTCTCCCCTCTCTCTTCTCTCCGCTCTCCTCCCCCTCTCTCTCTCTCTCTCCTGTCCTCTTTTCCACTCTTTCCTTCTCAGACTGGTCGTGTTAAACCCAGACAAAGCCCGGATCAGATGTGAGCGCTTCCTTTGATTCCCCCGTCAAAATAAAAGACAAACTCTGAGTGATTGGAGCCTTTTCTTTTTTCACCTGGTCGTGAGCAGCGTTCCCAGGCGCCGAATGTGGGAAACAGATTTGAGGAAATCTTTTAGAAGTCGGAAAACTCCAGAGATGATGATACTTTGAGGGATTTGGGCTTTTCTCGTTACAGAGGAAGTGAGAATAAGACTTAAGTTTGGAGAGAGACAGACTTATTAAATCCTCCTATGTCCTCTGTGTCAGATGCCCTCCCATCCACCTGTATCCCAGTGTGTCAGACTGAGATGGGGGCTGGTTTAGTTGAGTTAATCTACAGATGTTAATTTAACCTGTAACTCTAACTCTTAATCTTAACTCTAACTAACTGTTGCTCTGCCTGGAATGTTCCACAATGTGACATTAAACAGCTCTACTTTACATTTATTCAGGTACATGTGGTTTTATAGCTCAAAAATATCTAGAAAAACAATATTCTGACTGTGAGCGGGGTCGCCTCTCCACAGATCTGACCTGTAACTTAGTCTGCTTTGGTCTCCATGAAGATAGAAAGGTTTAATAGCAATAATATCTCCATAGAGAGAAACATTTGACTGAACCTCCACCAGAAAAGTTACACAGTGCACCTTTAAACTTCTTCACTACAACAAAACAACAAGTGTATTTGATAGGGGTGTGCAAAAATATCGGAATATCGATATATCGTATTGTTTAATGTGATGATACAGTATCGATATCGTGGGCTGCTGTATCGATATATCACCAAGAGTATTTTTAGGTGTATTTTACTAAATTATTTTGTTACAGCTACAGTTTTGTTGCTTGTGGAGTGAAAGGAAACTCGTTTATGTGACACATTTGACATTTTTACTGTTTTGATGATTAAAATGTTTGTTTTTCATATGAACTTTGCACAAGAAGTGGTTTAACAAAGAATTTTAGTATCACAACGATGATTTAGCCTTTATTTTTTATTGAACCGTATCGAATCAATTTGAAATATATCATATCGAATCGAAAGTGCACTGTGTCGAGATATGTATCGTATCGGCAACTTCTTAATGATACCAGCCCTAGTATTTGAGCAGAATGATCAGAGTCAGACTTCACTCACCTCTGCTCTGTTTTCTGACATTTATTAACAGTTTGAATATACAATTTTCATAAACTTTGACCAAATAATTGTCAGTAAAACACTTTAAGGCCTATTCATACTTCATAAAAACATAAAAACTTTGTTCTTGTTCTTGAGGTGATAAAGAACAAGAATAAAGTTCATGTGGACTCTGACATTTCATACGTCAAAAGATGTTCTGCTGCCCTTCTGCCCCGCCCCCCTCGCTCTTTTGTTTCTTTATTTCTTTTCGTCCTCCAGGCTGACCCGCCTTCTGGCTTTCGCAAACTTGTCACGGAGATTGCTCCAGAGTCCAGACTTTTCTACACTGATTTTCATCCGAGCCTAAAATGTTGACAATCTCCCTTCATGAATTTCTTTCCGTTTGGCGTCTTTATAGTCACTGAGTGTCATGTTGTACAGATGTTTGGATTTTCTCACCATTTCTGCCAGCTGTGACTCAAAACCATCCTTTTCTTTTCTTGCTCTGCACAGCAAGGAAGCAGATAAACCACACCCACATAAATAACCAGTCAGAGTGAAGATGTAGGACAAACAATGTTCTGCTCAACTGAGGTGTTGAGAACAAACTGCAAGATCTGCCCAACAGGACCTGACCCAACAACATGATGTCATTCTGTTGGGCCACTTCTGGTGCAAGAACAATTTCTTAAGTTCTTCTGAAGTATGAATAGACCTTCATATTCCAAGAGTCAATTTGATCGAATGAATTTCAACAATGAGGTCTGTCCATCGTATGGTTACTATAGCAACCAAAGTATTCTGTTGTTTGGTTTTATTAGATGGATAGATAGACGGGCTTAGGGACAGACAGATGGACAGACGGATAGATGATAGATAGATAGATAGACAGACAGATAGATAGATAGATAGACAGATAGATAGATAGATAGATAGATAGATAGATAGATAGAGAGATAGACAGATAGACAGATAGATAGACAGATAGAGATAGACAGACAGATAGAGAGAGATAGATACAGACAGACAGATAGACAGATAGATAGATAGATGATAGAATATATACTTTATTTATCCGTGTATCTCTATTTATCTTTATGTATGATTTATTTATTTACATTTTTAGGCAATAACTATGATATGTAATACTACTACTACTACTACTACTACTACTACTACTACTACTACTACTACTACTACTACTACTACTACTACTACTACTACTACTACTACTACTACTACTACTACTACTACTACTACTACTACTACTACTACCACTACTACTACTACTACTACTACTACTACTACTACTACTACTACTACTACTACTACTACTACTACTACTACTACTACTACTACTACTACTACTACTACTACTACTACTACTAGTACTACTACTACTACTACTACTACTACTAGTACTACTACTACTACTACTACTACTACTACTACTACTACTACTACTAGTACTAGTACTACTACTACTACTAGTACTACTAGTACTACTACTACTACTACTACTAGTACTACTACTACTACTACTACTACTACTACTACTACTACTACTACTACTACTACTACTACTACTACTACTACTACTACTACTACTAGTACTACTAGTACTACTACTACCACCACCACTACTACTACTACTACTACTACTACTACTACTACTAGTACTAGTACTACTAGTACTACTACTACTACTACCACCACACATAATACTACTAATGACTACTTTACTTACTACTACTACTACTACTGGTATATTACAGTATTTTCCGGGACGCGCTCTTAAGCCTCCAACCCCATCAAAAAATGACTACGCGTCCCACAATCCAGAGCGCCCCATACACGAAGCCACTCAGGTGTCCCAGTACGACTTCAGTAAACTACAAAGCCACAACACACACGGAGCAGACAGCGACCGCACAGCGAAACACACCCACAGACACACTCATCACTCCACGCCGACGAGGAACGGAACGGAGGAACGAACCGAAAAAGCGAGTGCAATGTGCCACTTCTAGACACGACTGAACAACTGAGTCACTGTGAACACGCCGACAATCCGTTGGTCCCAGACACACCCTCCCTACACGCCACAACTGAACAAAGCCCAGAGTCACCGTGAACGAACAAACAAACAAAACCACTCACCCATCACACTGTTGGGTTTCATTTAAAGTCCGGTGCAGTTTATTTGTGAAAAAAGTTAGAAAATAGACCATTTAATGACAGTGTGTCTTATAATCCAGAGCGACTAATAGTGCGGAAAATACGGTACTGTCAAATCGGTTTTAGGTGAAAGTAAAAAAGATAAGTCAGTTATAAAAATAGAAAATAATCACACCAGGTGAAGTAAAGATTTTCACTTTCATTGTGTCTGATGTTTACTTTGAACTAAATGACAAACAAAAAATTGCCCAAAAAAAATCGACAAAGGTTTTGTTTTGTTTTTTAATTTGGGTCAATGAGAGACTTTTTTTCAATTCTGGTCTCTGCAAGTGAGGGATAATTTTGGACCTCTGCAAGATGTTTACAATAAGTTAGATCGTCTTTTTCATGTTTTTAAGACGTAAAAATCAGGAACAGAGACATAAAAGTTTGGATCTGTCTCAAGGAAATTAAAGGACATCAGTGAAATTTCCTCTAAAAGTCTGGAAACCTGCCGTGTGTGAGTTAAACCAACGTAGAGTCAAGGTTCATTCTTATTCAGACCTGCTCCTCTCCTCCTTTTCTCTCTCTTTCCGTCTCTTTCTCTCCTTCCACACCCCCTCTTCCTCCTTTCCCTCCTCTTTCTGTCTCTCTTTCACCTCTTACTCTCTCTGTCTGTCTCCTCTCATCATCCCTTTATCATCGTCTCTCCTTTCTTTCTTCCTCTCTGTGTTCTAGCGTTCGGTGGCGTTTCGTCTTTGGGGGAAACTCTGAGATTACCTTTTGTTTCTGTAGTCATCAGGTGTCCCTCATTATCTCCTCGCTCTCTCTCTCTTTTACTCCGTCTCTCGGTCTCTCTCTCCCTCTCTCTCTCCATTCTTCTGTGGCGTCTCTGAGGTCTGCTCCTGTTTGACAATTGAAGGACAAATCTGTTATTAAAGTCATGTATGTATCAGGCAGAGGACACTGAGTCTCTGTGGACCCCAGAGAAAGAGAGAGAGAGAGAGGAGGGGATAGGAAAGGGGGGGAGAGGGAGGAGGGAGAGAGGAGAGAGAAAATAAACTTTATATTATATGAGCTAAACCACTTTTATTTAACAACAATTTTATGATCCAGATCTGATAGTTTACCTCTGTTTACCTCTCGTCTGTTCTGCTCAACTGAAACCCTGTTGTAATGGGAGGAAATGTTCCACAGTGAGCTTTAAACCTGTTCAGTTCATACATCTGTACGACCAAGACAAAAGCTTATAAACCTGTTAGAATCAAACCAGAACTAAACCTGGTCAAAGCCTGGTCCAAACCAGGTCTAAACCAGGTCTAAACCAGGTCTAAACCAGGTCTAACCCAGGTCTAAACCCAAGTTAAACCGTGTCTAATCTGCTTTTATTATAAACCCTGGATAAACTTGATCTAAACCAGGACTATACCAGGTCTAAAACAGGTTTAAACTAAACTAGTCTAACCCAGGCCTAATTTATGTCTAAATCTGGTCTAAATCTGGTCTAAACCATTTCTAAACCAGGATCAAACACTGGGTTAAGACACTGGGTTTAGACTGGCTAAACCCAGTGTCTTAACCCAGTATTAACCAGGTCTAAACCCAGTGTAAATCCAGTCTAAACTTAGTCTAAACCCGATCTGAACTTGGTTTAAACCCAGTGTAAACCAGGTCTAAACTTGGTCTAAACCTTGTCTAAACCCGGTCTAAAACCAGGTCTAAATCAGGTCTAAACCCAGTCTAAACCCAATCTAAACCTTGTCTAAACCAGGTCTAAACCCAGTATAAACCTGGTCCAATCTGGTCTAAATCCAGTCTACATCTGATCTAAACCTTGTCTAAACCCAGTCTCAACCCAAACCAAATGTAAACCTGGTCTAAATCCAGTCTAAACCTGGTCTAAATCCAGTCTAAACCAGGTCTAAACCCAGTCTAAACCTGGTCTAAACATAGTCTAAACCTGGTCTTAACCCAAATCAAGTCTAAACCTGGTCTAAACCTGGTCTAAACCCAAACCAAGTATGAACCTGGTCTAAATCTGGTCTAAACCTGGTCTAAACCCAGTCCAAACCGAGTCTAAACCCAGTCTAAACCAAGTCTAAACCAAGTCTAAACCAAGTCTAAACCCGGTCTAAACCCGGTCTAAACCCGTGTAAACCCTAAACCCGGTGTAAACCCGGTGTAAACCCGGTGTAAACCCGGTGTAAACCCGGTGTAAACCCGGTGTAAACCCGGTGTAAACCCGGTGTAAACCCGGTGTAAACCCGGTGTAAACCCGGTGTAAACCCGGTGTAAACCCGGTGTAAACCCGGTGTAAACCCGGTGTAAACCCGGTGTAAACCCGGTGTAAACCCGGTCTAAACCCGGTGTAAACCCGGTGTAAACCCGGTGTAAACCCGGTGTAAACCCGGTGTAAGCCCGGTGTGGCCCCTCCTGTGGTGAGGGGAGTCTCTGGTGAACAGTGGTTTTGATCAGGCCTGATTCGTGTTGACAAGCTCTAATCTGAAAACGCCAAAGAAGGAATTAATATGCAAATGAGCTGCGCTTTAGAGGAACGACGCCCTTGAAGTGAAAGAAAAGAACAAACTCTACGGACGACAGAGGGAAGAAGGGAGGGAGGGAGAGAGGGAAGAAGGGGGAGGAGGAGAGGGAGGTAAAGAGAAGAGAGGACAGAAGGGAGGGAGGAGAGAGAGAGGGAGAGAGGGAGGAAGGGGGAGAAAGAAAAGAACAAACTGCACAGACGACTGAAGAGTGAGCAGTAAGGAAGGGGTGAGGGAGGGAGAAGAGAGAGACAGGTGAAGAAAGAGAAGGGCAGGAAGGGAGAGATGGATGAGAGAGGTGAGAGGGAGAGGTGTAGAGACAGATGGGGAAAGAGAAAGGAGAGAGAGACGAGAGAGAGAGAAGAGAGGAGAGAAAGACTGAGTGTAAAGGTTCTTAAGATGTTATTAGATCACAGATTCTTTTGTTTTTCAAGACTTTTAAAGGAGACACATTGTACAAACTCCACTTTTAGATTTTAGCCACATTATAGTGTTCCCTCATCTCTGAAAATTCCACCTACCCCCTGTCCCCTAGCTCCGCCCACTGCTCCATCATGTGACTGAGTGTGGGCCTTACATGTAGAATATTAAAAATGACACATAGATCTGTTTCTGTGATTTAACATGTTAACTCATTTTAGATCAATACTGACGTTTTAAATTGTAAATTGTTCCCTTAATATATTTTGTACCTGGTCAAGGACAGCAGACGGACAAGAGCTAAATCAGACCATCTTTTCTCTCTGAGTTTAATGTTTTCTGTGCACTGTCCTTGTTTTAAATAAATAAATAAAATAAATGAATAAAAATATCTTTTTAGACTACTGGACTTCATGTACTTCATGTACTGGACTTAAAATAATGTTTGTGTATGGAAAAAAAGGAGAGATTAATGGACTTTAAAAACCCAGAGGAGTGCTTCTGTGTCACCACCTGATGACATCACCAGGTGTAAGAGTGTCGGGAGCTGTGCAGAGAACGACAAAAGACAAAAAAAAAAAAAAAGACTAAAAAAGTGGCAGGAACAAAACCCAATAATCCAAGGATATTTTTTGAGGAGGACACTACATTAGAACAGGGTTAAAGCTCCACTGCGGAATATTTCCTCACGTTATAACAGTGTTAAAGCCACACTGAAGAACATTTTATCACATTAGAACAGGGTTAAAGCCCCACTACGGAACTTTCCTCGTGTTAGAACAGTGTTAAAGCCTCACTGCGGAACATTTCCTCACGTCAGAACAGAGTTACACAGACAGTTTATCAGACTATAGAAAAGGGTTAAAGCTCCACTGCGGAACATTTCCTCACATTAGATCAGTGTTACAGAGACAGTTTATCAGACTAGAGGGTGTTTAAACGGTGTCGTGCTGGCGGCCATCTTGTTTGTTGACATTATTATGATTAGTAGATGCTCTTCCTCTGTCTCTGCGATAAATGTTTGTGTTTTGGAAATGCAGCGTTTTTCCGTGACAAATGGACTTCCTCACCTTCAGAACGCTCCTCGCCGATTGGTCCCTGCCCTCTAGCCGCCGCACTCTGATTGGTCCACGCCCTCTGTGTTACCGTGACAGTGACAGATGCACTTCCTGTTTACGTCCGACTGAAGGACGAGCTGACAGACACAAGATGGCCGCTCAAATCTAATCAATCAGAGCTCACTTCACTGGACTTCAACAGAGGGTCAGAGTGGAGACGGATGGTTTAGACCTGGTTTAGACCTGGTTTAGACCTGGTTTAGACCTGTTTCAGTCCTGGTTCGGTCCTGGTTTAGTTTAGTCCTGGTTAAGTTCTGGTTTAGTGCTTCATTGAATGCATTCCTGTGGTTAATATGAGTAATGTTGACTTGGTTAGTTCTTGTGGACTGTAGACTAGGTTCAGGATGGGCCTGGTTGGTCCTGGTTTAGTTCTGGTTTATTCCTGATTGGGATATGTCAGACCTAACCCTGGAACAGTAGTAGTTTTTATTTGGTCATTTTGCAGTACTACAAAACAAACAAAACAAAACATAGACCACAACCCCATGGATCGTGACCGAAAGAGTTTAGGCTGAAGTGAAAAGTACTTATAATGTCTTATAATGTCTAAAACAATGACAAAATTCCAAGAAAGAAAGCAGTGTATGAAAAGCAAGTTTGCATTTGCAATTTGACTTACAACTTACTACAAAATTTAATGCATAATTCATTCATTTCAGAGCTCTATATCTTTCAAAACATAACGCTTTAAACTCTTTTTTTAAAGGTGTTAGACTTTTAAAATCATCACTCAGGTTGTTCCAAATACTAACCCGTCAAAAAGAAATACAATCACTTTTATTTATTTATTTTTTCTTTTCTTTTTAGTTCTTATCTTCGTTTTTAAAGATGCCAGTTTTGTTTTCGTTTATGGTCGCACAAACCAACAATGGCAAAGAAGGTACAAAATTCATCGTCCACGATCGCACCAAAACAAAAAGCAATGTCAAAGAAAAGCTCACGTCCAGCCAATAGTCGTGGTTTACTTGTGAAGACAATCTAGTCTTCCAGGTATTTCTGTAAGATTTGATTTTCATATTGTTTTTTAGAAGTGCACCAAGTTAGTATAAGCTTTGATATGGTCCTGGTTTAGTTCTGATTTAGTCCTTTGATTTGTTTTAGTCCCATATCAACAAGTCACTGAAGAAGTCAGACCACATTAAAGGGTCTAATCTATGTTCTGTTGTGTTTTGTTTCATTCACACATTTAGCTCACAAATCCTGCATATTTAGGCTGAGTTCTTCTCTCAAACTGAAAACAATCTGGTCAAACTTGGTCTAAACCCGGTCTAAACCAGGTCTAAACCGGTCTAAAGGTCTAAACCCAGTCTAAACCTGGTTTAAACCTGGTCTAAACCGGTCTAAATCAGGTCTAAACCCAAACTGGTCTAAACCTGGTCTAAACCTGGTCTGTCTAAACCCGGTCTAAAAATCTCAGTCTCTAACCTGGTCTTCTAAACCTGGTTTAAACCGGTCTAAAACCTGGTCTAAACCCGGTCTAAACCTGGTCTAAACCCGGTCTAAACCTGGTTTAAACCTGGTCTAAACCTGGTCTAAATCAGGTCTAAACCCAATCTAAACACGGCCTAAACCTGGTCTTAACCCGGTCTAAACCTAGTCTTAACCCAGTCTAAACCTGGTTTAAACCCGGTCTAAACCAGGTCTAAACCCAGTCTAAACCTGGTCTAAACCTAAATCAAGTTTAAACCCAGTCTAAACCCAATCTAAACATGGTCTAAACCCGGTCTAAACCTTGTCTAAACCTTGTCTAAACCCGGTCTAAATCAGATCTAAACGCAGTCTAAACCTGGTCTAAACCTGGTCTAAACCTGGTCTAAACCTGGTCTAAACCTAAATCAGGTCTAAGCCCAGTCTAAACTCGGTCTAAACCCGGTCTGTTATGTTCCACCTTGTGACGTCACGTGGTAATACAAGAAATGTTCTAGTGTTTTTAAAACTCCATACACTTTCACAAGAACCATTTGGATCATTTCAGCCCTGGAATTGTCAGTCTTCTGAAGAAAATTTAACTATCAAGTTAAACAACAACCACTGCATGACATCACAAGGTGGAACGGAACATTTCGAGGAATGGAGATGGAAACAGACTAATAATAAAGGGTTACTCAAACATGTCTGAATGAAACAAAACACAACTCCAGGTTTGTTTTTGAGCAGGTAACAACATTGGAACATGACTTAAAGCTCTCAGGAGTAAATTTTCCATAATATAGGACTTTTAAACAGACTGAATGTAACTCCTAACTTCTACCATTCTATTTTAGTTTCATCGCTTCAGTTTTACTCTCCTCCATTAGATCATAGTTGCTGTTTGTATTTCTCGTCTGGTTTTATATAGATCTTTGAGGACCTGACTGATTTGTCTCTGTGTCGCGTTAATTACCTCCTCCTCTTTTCCCTGACGAGTTTGGACATGTTTGGACGTGTTTGGACGGGTTTGATTGACAGTTGGACAAAGGCTGAGACAGACTGACACTATTATTACAGTTTTAATCACTTTAAATGTGTCTGGATCTACTACACCGTTTTATAAATGAACGGTTATTTTCCCATATAGTTTTTTAACAGTTTAAAAGCGTCACTGTGGATTGTGGTTCTGGTTTAGCCCTAGTCCTGGTTTAGTCCCAGTTTAGTCCTGGTTTTGTCTTGGTTGAGTCCTGGTTTACTCTTGAGATTTTAGGTTATTGTTTGTATGGTACCTGTGTTTGGTTTTAGTTTAATCCTGGTTTAGTCTTGGTTAAGTTCTGGTTAGTCCTGCTTTGGGCCTGATTTATTCTTGTGATTTGTTTTCCATGGCACCTGTATTTAGTCCTTCTGTTTCTGTTGTTGTTGTGAGAGGCTTTAGGCGCACTCTGGCCGCCACACCTGGTACAGTATTTATTTGTTTCTTTATTTATTTGTCTTTGCTTTTGTTTCATTAGTGGAGTCGACCAGCCCCAGCCTCCTGCCTCCAGACAACACGCTGGAGAGGTCCTTCTTCATCCGAATGAAGTCTACGCTCACCAAGAGAGGAGTACACATCAAGAGCTCAGGATACAAGGTACCAATACTGAAAATAAATACTACTACTACTACTATTACTATTGCCACCACAGCCTTGTTTCTGTTAGTTAATTCCATTGGGAGTCTGTTTTTGCCGGAGTGGCAGGAGCCTTTTCCTTAACAAAAGAACAGTTGTGGTGTGAACACGTGGTCCCTGTGCGGCTCCAACAGCAGCACTCTGAGTGTGAGAGTCACAGCTGGACCATAGAACTAGAATAAAATGTGGAAGGTGAACCCAAGATGACGTCATATTGTTTTCAGTGGGTCCTCCCACCTGTGTGACGTCTGTAACGTGCACAGTGTGAAGCGTTTGGACCAATCACAACGAGAGCTGCTAGAGCAGAGCTAGAGCGGGCTCAGAGCGGTGCTAGTCTAACTCTTACAAAGATCACTTTTCAGCTTTGACAATTTAAAAATTTAAGAAGTTTATGTTGTGAAAATAGAAAAGAATCCTACAAAATCTGATCTTTGTGAAAGCTAGATGCCCTGTCAGTTGAACACAGGCAGTTTGAATTCCCAAAATGCATTGTGCTCTGAGGGAGAATTCTTTCTGGGCCTAAGCTCCAGGAGCTGCAGTACCTGGAGCGACCACTAGTCTGTCTGGAGCTGAGACAGAGGGGCAGGGGCTTATCCAGTTCTTATGATAGATCCATGATCTGCACCTGTGCAGAGCGAGGAGGAGGAGGAGCTAACACCAGAGGAGATGATTGGACAAGAGAGAAAGCGACTCCCACCAAAACAAGACACGAGCAAAATAATATTAGTAAAACAAAGCTAGTGCAGTTGTTTTCTGTTTATGCTGTATGTAGAGAGCACACACTGTAGAGCTGCTAACACACACGTGTAGACTGTATGTAGAGAGAATACACACACATGTAGACTGTAGATATGTATGTGTAGAGCTGCAGAGAATAACACACACATGTAGAGCTGTATGTGAATAACACACTGCTGTATGTAGACGACACACACACATGTAGAGCTGCATAACACACACAGTGTAGAGCTGCATGTGTAGAGCTGCTGTATGTAGAGAGAATAACACACACACATGTGTAGAGCTGCTGTATGTAGAGAGAATAACACACACACATGTAGAGCTGCTGTATGTAGAGAGAATAACACACACATGTGTAGAGCTGCTGTATGTAGAGAGAATAACACACACATGTGTAGAGTTCACCTCTTCTCTCTGTGCTGTCTGTATTTTCTCAGGTGATCCATGTGACGGGGCGTCTCCGGATCCGCATGGCGCTCACTCACTCGCGGGCAGTGCCCGCTCAGGTCATGGGCATGGTGGTGGTGGCACACGCCCTGCCCCCACCCACCATCAACGAAGTGAGGATAGACTGCCAAATGTTTGTGACCAGAGTCAACATGGACCTCAAGATCGTCTACTGCGAAAACAGGCAAGATACAGACCTGGATTAGTTCTGGTTTAGTCTTGGTTTAGTCCTGGTTTAGTCCTGGTTTAGTCCTGGTTTAGTCCTGGTTTAGTCTTGGTTTAGTCTTGGTTTAGTCCTGGTTTAGTCTTGGTTTAGTTCTGCAGTAGTCCCTCTTAAGTCCTGGTTTAATCCTGATTTGGACTAATGCATTTTACACATTTCCAATTCACATCTTGAGTTCTGATAAATTTTTTATAACAAACTTTTACAGTCTAAGAGTCTTTGAGTCGTGTTCCTCTCAGACTCGTCTCAGATTCAGAAGCACCTCGCTCAAACTGCAGTTGTGAAAATGACTCAGAATTATTCAGATTATTTTAGATTGTTTCATCCAAATTTTTGTCAAAGTCAAGTCCTGTTTAGATGTGGTTCAGACCTAGTTTACTTCCTGATTTAGTCCTGGTTCAGTCCTGGTTGAGTCCTGGTTGAGTCCTGGTTTAGTTCCGCTTCAGTCCTGCTTGTACACTGTGTAAATGTCCCTTTAACTGTGTAATGGGTAAACTGCAGTTATATCAGCGTTCCATTATTCTGGGATTTGGCACAGACGGGAAAATGGATTCATTCAAACGTCTTTTGTGGAAATGAGTTTGAAATGACGGATTCTGGGGCTGATTCCGGGAGGTAAAAATTCATGAAACGTTTTGACCCGATCTGTGAGATTTGAATCGGAAAGAGACAGATCCGAGCGAGGTCGCCACGAGATACCAGGCGTTTGAGTTAACCGCCGAGAAGAGAGATTTGTATCAGGGAGGAGGAGGAGAGGGGGAGGGGGGAAGAGGAGAAAGAAGAGGAGGAGAAAAGAAGAACAGGGGGTAGAGTGATAGGAGGAAGAGAAGGAGGAGGGGGAGAATAGGAAGGAGAGACTGAAGAGGAGGAGAAAGAGAGACATAGAGGAGTAGAGAAGAAAGGCAAATTACAGAGACATTTGTGAAAGAAAAGAACAGAGGAGGAGGAGAGGATGAGCAGTGAAAGAGGAGGAGGAGGGAACGAGGTGTACCTGCAGAGAGCGAGGGGAAATTAAAGAGACTCAGAGTGATGTGTGAATGGAAAAAAGGATCTGATAGAGTTATGATAGAGGTCTGAGAGAGTTATGAGAGAGAGAGTTTAGATTTCACTATTAAAAACCGGTTTAAGGGTTAAATGAGTCTAAAGACAGTTTCAAGAAGGGCCCACGTGACTCTGTGAGGCCTGAGTGTAAGAAGAACTAAACCAGGTCTAAACCAGGTCTACAAAATCTCACACTAAAACTAGTATCAGAGCTAGATGTTGTATTTTCCGGGCTATTAGACGAGCTCTTAAACCTCTAACCACATCAAGAAACGACCGCGCGCCCCGCAATCCAGAGCGCCCCATACACAAATCCACTCAGGTGTCCCAGTACGACTTCAGTAAACTACAAAGCCACAACACACACAGAACACACAAACACACATGGAGCAGACAGAGACCACACAGAGAAACACACCCACAGACACACTCATCACTCCACGCCGACGAGGAACGGAACGGAGGAACGAACCGAAAAAGCGAGTGCAATGTGCCACTTCTAGACACAACTGAACAACTGAGTCACTGCGAACACGCCGACAATCCGTTGGTCCCAGACACACCCTCCCTACACGCCACAACTGAACAAAGCCCAGAGTCACTGTGAACGAACAAACAAACAAAACCACTCACCCATCACACTGTTGGGTTTCATTTAAAGTCCAGTGCGGTTTATTTGTGAAAAAAGTAAAAAAAATAGACCATTTAATGACAGTGGGTCTTATAATCCAGAGCGACTAGTAGCCTGGAAAATACGGTATGTATTTTTCGGACTATAAGTCGCACCAACCAAAAAAATCCATAATGAAGAAGAAAAAAACATATATAAGTTGCACTTTTTGGGGGAATACATTTTATAAAATCAGAGACCAGGAACCGACATTTATGAAATTATATTTTATGAAAGGCAAGTTATAATAATAACAATAGAACAAAGGTTGAATAATTGTTAATATGTTAAAGTAACATATTAACAATTCTTCAGATAACTACAGCATAAACAACAGAACAGATTAAGTTTACCAAACTCTCCATCTCACTCCAAATCACTAAATCCATTGAATTCATGGAATTCTTCATCGTCTGTGTCACTTCTAAGCAACTCCACGCAACTTCAGTTGTCACTGATGTCCAGTCCTTTTCATCCAGTGACTTCCAGGAAAGTTTCATGTCGCCCCCTCCCAGTTGCCGTGAAGCTGTTGTTGGCGTAATCCAGTTGTAGAAAATAATGACTGGAATCGATCCGTTGAAATCACAAAAATGTATTCTCTATACAATACAATTCTAAAACAGAGCTCTGGGTCAAACCACTGTCCCTGATGGCCTTTTCTACACAGGTCTTACTTCAGGCAGTGTGAACACCTGCATCTGTCCCTTAACCCAGTATATACATTCACAGATATATGCATCATGATATGTTGATCAGGTTCACTCCTTGGATCCTCCCTGAAGCCTCTCCATTTATGGAAATGACCGGATCTATTTAGGTTTGGTGCCAGCCAGGATGTCCCCTTGTCAGCTGCTCTGTACAGAATTTCCTTAAAAAGACACAACCTACACAGCAGTTTCTTTAAACACATATATCAGATGTCAGTGGTTAAACATTAAATGTGGTATACTCACGACACTTTATATACTTTATACTTGTTATGGCCTTCACTGTGTTGTTCATTCCCGCTTTCGGCTAGTCCCTCACAAGTTCCTCGCTCACTCCAAACTTTCTTTCTGCTCCTTGATTACCATTTTCTGCTGCATATTTCACTACTTGCAGCAGAACAGTGGCTTTTTCTGCAGGAGACATGCGCAGAAAACTCATACACAAGCCTAGAGCGCCGTCTCACAGCTGTCAGTCTGAAAATGTTAATATATAAATCACAAAGGAGTATAAGGCAGGAAACACCCAAACCAAGGAAAAAAGTGCAATTTATAGTCAGTAAAATACAGTATTCATTTGAGCAGATATCAGTACTAAAAAGTCCCATTCACAGGACAGAAATGAACTATTCCTGAATAGCTTTAGAATGATGTTGAGTTGTATCAGAACAAGTATAAGAGCACTAGGATGACAAGATATCCTGAAACATTTTGAACAGTCCTGAAATCTAAGCTGTTGTCCCAAATCCTGAATCTGGCTCTAAATGTTTTGAAAATTACACTCAACAGAACAGAATACTGAGGAGTTATTTTCTGATTAAGAGTAAAAACTGTTCATGGAAAGGTTGTGTCGACTGCACGCAGCCCCTGGCGGCTTCTAGACGCTCTGTTCACAAGGCGTACATTTGCCTCGGTCGCCTTCTTTGTCATAACAGAGAAGAGCGTGTGACTGAAGGCGCGGGCTGACAGTACACAGCAGCCGCCTCATTTGGAGCTGAGTGGAGAGCAGAGGGGAGACAGCGAGATGCAGTACCAGCAGTGTACATCATGTAGTTTATCTCTCTATGTTTAGTTGTTCGTCTTTAGTGTGAATGCTCCAGATTCAAGATCTTGTTCTTTCTTCAGTTTTGTATGTAAGCAACTCATTGAGTGCGTTTACATGCCACAGTATCCCAGTACTATCAGAATATACCAACTACAGTAACCCGGCTTCTCATAACCGGGATACTGAAACCGGGTTACTGTGTTTATATGCACCATGAAGAAACCAGGATACTCAAAAAACCCGATCATAACCGGGATACTGATGTGCATGTGTACACTCTCATTTATTAACTTATTAATTCATCAATCATTTATTAATTTATTAACTCATTGTTTTATTAATTAAAGGGATTTTTGTGTGTTTGTAAATAAAAGCAAATTAGAATGCATCAAAATTTCTGAACCTAACCCCCCGGGTCCTGAATTTCAGCCAATCTCATCTGGTCCCCCTAAAGAGACACATAGACTATGTTCACACTGCAGACAGAAGTGACCCAAATCTGATTTTTTGGCCCCTATGTTCCTGTATCTGATCTTTTAATGACCACACAGATCCGATTTTTTCAAATGTGACCCAAGACACTTGGATATGTGCTCCTAAAACCGATACACATCTGGTCTTTTGACATGTGACTTCAGTCTGAACGGCCAAAGTGCATTCATCCACCTACACATTATCAACAAGCCACAAACGTCACTATTCTGCGCTGAAGTAGGAGAAAATTGTTAATGAACTCCATGTCACTGAAGTGAAGCACATCACCACTCACCACTCTTGGCTCCGTCTCCACATCCACACGTTCCTTTCAACGGACGTCGCTGTCCCACAAAACACCACGACCAAAAACCTCGTCCTTCTCCTTCTCAATCTCCTCCTTAAAACAAGTAAGTTGTTCATGTTCTGACTCCGGTACAAGAGGAACTTTAAAATCTCCAGGTGCTCAATACTCGCATCCATGTTTGGACAACTTCCATAAACACAGACGCTCACTGTGGTTGATGTCGTCGTGTCTCCAGTGTCACATGTGGGACACTTTTGGGCCGTTTAATGTTCACACTGGAGACACATACAAGACACATTTAATTGGAAATGTGAACGACCTCACAAAAACATCGGATTTCACAAAAAAAATCGGAATTGAGCGTTAATCCCTGCAGTCTGAATGTAGCCATAGACGAGTATACGCTCATGGACACTATGGAACCCACCTGGACCACTGATGGATTACACACATATAAGAAAACAAAGTACTACCATTTAATGTTGAAAATCACATCCTATTGTGTAAAGAAAAGAGTGTTTTAATTGTGACAAAGCTGCTGTGTATTAAGACTTAATATATATCCATGTATATATTTCATTTTATTTCTCTTTTAGGATCTGTGACTACATGGACCTTTTTGTTTTATACATCTTAACATATTTTAAAGTGTATTTGTTGTTATTATTTTTTTAGGATCAGTCACTGCTTGGACCTCTCATGTTGGTGTTTTGTACAGTTTAACATATTTTAAAGTGTATATTTCTGGTTATTGCTATTTTAGGATCAGTAATTGTGTGGACCTGTTTGCTTTATACAGTTGAACACATTTGAAACTTTTTTGCTGCTGTTATTGTTCTTTCAGGATCAGTGACTACATGGACCTGGCTCCCGGGGACATTGTGGGGAAACGGTGTTATCAGTTCATTCACGCTGAAGACGTGGAGGGCATCAGACAGTGTCACCTCGACTGTGAGTACCGTCGTGTTTAAAAGGCCCAAATTACACTGATCTATGTCATCATGTTGTTTCCTCATCACAAACAGACCTGGACTTGTGTTTTTGTTTCATAACACACAAACCCTGCATGTTTAGCCTGAGTTCTTCTCTCAAAAACAAAATAATCTGTTCCACCTTGTGATGTCATGTGGTAATATAGGATATAGAGTTTTCTACTGTGTTTTTAAACTCCACACACCTTCACTAGAATTATATGGATCATTTCAACTCTAGAATTGCCAATCTCCACTGAACTAAAGGTAAAAGGAGCTGTTGAAAATTTGCACTTCATGACATCACAAGGTGGGATAGAGCATTTGGAGCTTTGGAGACAGACTAATAATAAAGGATTACTCAAACAAGTGTGAATGAAACAAACAACATTAGAACATGATTTAAAGATCAGCAGAATCATTTTTGTGTAATATAGAACCTTTAAATGATAAATGCTCGTGCAGTTTAAATTATTTCTGTGTGTAAAAAATATATATGAACAGAGAACAACTTCTGTGAGTGAAACTAATACTTAAAATATGACTTTGGGTACGATAAAATGGAACTTAAAAATAAATAGTCCTGTAAGACCTGATTCATTCCTGATTCAGTTCTGGTTTAGTTCTGGTTTAATCCTGGTTTAGTCCCCGTTAATTTCTGGTTTAGTCCTGGTTTAGTTCTGATTCAGTCCTGGTTTAGTCCTGGTTTAGTCCTAGTTTAGTCCTGATTTAGTCCTGGTTTAGTCCTTTTTAGTCCTGGTTTAGTCCTAGTTTAGTCCTGATTTAGTCCTAGTTTAGTCCTGGTTTAGTCTTAGTTTAGTCCTGGTTTAGTCCTTTTTTAGTCCTGGTTTAGTCCTGGTTTAGTCCTAGTTTAGTCCTGATTTAGTCCTGGTTTAGTCCTTTTTAGTCCTGGTTTAGTCCTGGTTTAGTCCTAGTTTAGTCCTGATTTAGTCCTAGTTTAGTCCTGGTTTAGTCCTTGATTCAGTCCTGGTTTAGTCCTAATTTAGTCCTGGTTTAGTCCTAGATTAGTCCTGGTTTAGACCTAGTCCTTTTAGTCCTGGTTTTAGTCCTGGTTTAGTCCTAGTTTACTCCTAGTTTAGTCCTGGTTTAGTCCTAGTTTACTCCTAGTTTAGTGTTTAGTCCTAGGTTTAGTCCTGGTTTAGTCCTGGTTTAGTCCTGGTTTAGTCCTGGTTTAGTCCTGGTTTAGACCTAGTTTAGTCCTGGTTTAGTCCTAGTTTAGTCCTGGTTTAGACCTGGTTTAGTCTTAGTTTAGTCCTGGTTTAGTCCTAGTTTAGTCCTGGTTTAGACCTAGTTTAGTCCTGGTTTAGTCCTAGTTTAGTCCTGGTTTAGTCCTAGTTTAGTCCTGGTTTAGACCTAGTTTAGTCCTGGTTTAGTCCTAGTTTAGTCCTGGTTTAGTCCTGGTTTAGTCCTAGTTTAGTCCTAGTTTAGTCCTGGTTTAGTCCTGGTTTAGTCCTGATCATATTTCCCAGACACATTAAGAAACCAAAGTCTCTACAAAGTGCCGTCGATTTTTAACTTTTAATTTGTCGATTTAAACCTGTAATTTTCCGAACGTGTTTCAGTGATTTTCTGACTCAATCGCTCCCTGCAGTTTCACATCGGCCTAATTCCAGTTTTTAGCTCGATCCGATGGTTTTCAGGAGGAAAAGGGGGATTTTCGACGTTTGAAATCACTCTGATGAAAGACTAATCACCGCCTAAACACTCAAATCTAAGTCAAGTCTTTAACATTTGACATTTAGTCTCCAAAAGTTCGACACGAGGATCCATCAAACTTCATTTTCATTTTCTATGTTGTCCATTAAAGAGCCCAGATTAAACCATTTTCTTCTCTGTTATAATGTTTAACACACAAATCATGCGTGTTTAGACTGAGTTCTTTGTGTTTTTCCTTGTTCCACCTTGTGATGTCATGTGGTAATACAGGAAGTGCTCCATTAGGTTTTTAAACTCCATACAGCTTTCCAAGAATCGTTTGGATCATTTCAGTCCTGGATTTGCCGATCTGTTTTGAACGAAAGATAAAAAAGTAGCCGCTCTTTCCCTCTGTTACACTGGCCAACAGGTTTATCTCTTCTCCTCCTCCCTCTCTCTCTCCCTCCCTCTTTCTCTCCTCCTCCTCTCCTCCCCTCTTCTCTCTCTCCCTCACCTCTCCCCTCTGTTATGTATGTCTCTCTCCTCTCCTATCCTCTCTTTCCTCTCCCTCTCTCCTCTGTTACATTCATGTTCTCCCCTCTTCTCTCCCCTCTCTTCCTCTCTCTCCCTCTCTCCTCCTCCCTCTCTCTCCTCTCCTCCTTTCTTCAATCTCTCCCTCACTCCTCCCTCTCACTCTTCTCCTTCTTCCCTCTCTCTCTCCTTTCCTCTCCTCTCCTCTCACTCTTCTCCCTCTTCCCTCTCTCTCTCTCCTTTCCTCTCCTCTTTCACCCTCCTCCTTTACTTCCCTTTGTGACATTAGCAGACAGGTCTCTCTCTCTCTCCTCTCCCTTTCTTCTCTCTTTCCTTCTACCTTTCTACCCTCCGTTATATTGATAGACATGTTTCTCCCCTCTTCTCCACCCGCTCTCTTTTTCCCTCTCCCTCTCTTCCCTTCTTCCCTCTCTCCCCTCTCTTATATTGGCAGAAAGGTTTCTCCTCTTTCTTATTTTCTTCTTCTCTTGTACACCTCAGACAAGTCTCTCTTCCTCTCCTCTCTCCCCCTCTCCTCTCCTTCTCTCTTCTCTCTCTCATACACAGCAGACAGGTCTCTCTCCCTCTCCCTCTCTCTCTTCCCCCCCCCTTCTCCTCTCTTTCTTACTTTCTTTCTCACAGCACACAGGTCTCTCTCTCTTCTCTCTCGTACACAGCAGACAGATCTCTCCCCTCCTCTTCTCTCTCTCCTCTCTCCTCCATTTCCTCCCCTCTCTTCTCTCTCCTCCCTCTCTTCTCTCTCCTCCCTCTCTTTCCCTCTCTTCTCTCTCCTCCCTCTCTCCCTCCCCTCTCTTCTCTCTCGTACACAGCAGACAGGTCTCTCTCTCTCTCTCTCTCCTCCCTCTCTCCCTCTCTCTCCCTCTCCTCGATCTCCTCCCTCTCTTCCCTCTCTTCTCTCTCCTCTCCCTCCTCTTCCCTCTCCTCCCTCTCCTCCCTCTCTTCCCTCTCTTCCCTCTCTTCTCTCTCGTACACAGCAGACAGGTCTCTCCTCTCTCTCTCTCTTCCCTCTCCTCTCTCTCTCTTCTCTCTCCTTTCTCTTCTCTATCTCCTCCTCTCTTCCCTCTCCTCCCTCTCCTCCCTCTCCTTCTCTCTCCTCCCTCTCTCTCTCTCTCTCGTACACAGCAGACAGGTCTCTCCTTTCTCTTCTCTCTCTCCTCCCTCTCTTCCCTCTCTCCTCCCTCTCTCTCTCTCTCCTTTCTCTCTCTCTCTCTCCTCCTCTCTCTCTTCCCTCTCCTCCCTCTCCTCCCTCTCTTCCCTCTCCTCCCTCTCTTCCCTCTCTTCTCTCTCGTACACAGCAGACAGGTCTCTCCTCTCTCTCCTCCCTCTCCTCCCTCTCTCCCTCTCCTCCCTCTCCTCCCTCTCCTCCCTCTCCTCCCTCTCTTCCCTCTCTTCCCTCTCTTCTCTCTCCTCCCTCTCTTCCCTCTCTTCTCTCTCCTCCCTCTCCTCCCTCTCCTCCCTCTCTTCCCTCTCTTCCCTCTCTTCTCTCTCGTACACAGCAGACAGGTTTTAAAGGGAATGAGGGCCTTTAATCTTTGGTTTGTGTCCAGACGCCTCGGGCTCTGCCTCGGGCCAGCTTCATTATCACCACCGCTAACTCCACACCTCTGTACAGACGGAGAGAGAGAGAGAGAGAGAGAGAGGAGAGAGAGAGAGAGACCACTACTAACTCCACACCTCTGTACAGACGGAGAGAGAGAGAGAGGAGAGGAGAGGGGGAGGAGAGAGAGAGAGAGCCCACTACTAACTCCACACCTCTGTACAGACGGAGAGAGAGAGAGAGAGGAGAGAGAGAGAGAGGAGAGGAGAAGAAGACAGACAGTGCTAACTCCACACTTATGTACAGACGGAAAGAGAGAGAGAGAGAAAGAGAGGCGAAAAGAGGCCACTACTAACTCCACACCTCTGTACAGATGGAGAGAGAGAGAGAGAGGAGAGAGGAGAGGGGGAGGAGAGAGAGAGAGACCACTACTAACTCCACACCTATGTACAGATGGAGAGGAGGAGAGGAAAAGAGGAGAGGGAGAGGAGGAGAGAGGGAGGAGAGACCACTGCTAACTCCACACCTACAGACGGAGAGCGAGAGAGAGAGGAGAGAGAGGTAGAGGAGAGCAAGTGGGAGGAGGAGAAGGGGAAAGGACAGAGTGGGAGAGAGGGAGGAGAAAAGAGAGAGGGGGAGAGGAGGAGAATAGAGGGAGAGACCAGTACTAACTCCACACTTATAAACACAGAGAGAAAGAGAAGAGGGAAGGAGAACTAGTCAAATAGAGAGAGAGTAGAAGGAGAGAGAGAGGGAGGAGGAGAAGAGGAGAGGACAGAGTGGGAGAGAGGGAGGAGAAAGAGGAGGAGAATAGAGGGAGAGACCACTACTAACTCCACACTTATAAACAGAGAGAGAAAGAGAAGAGGCGAAGGAGAACAGATAGAGAGAGAGTAGAAGGAGAGGAGGAGAGAGGGGGAGGAAGTAGAGAAGGAGAGAGGGAGAGCATATATACTCTACACACAGAGGGAGAATTGTACGTTGTCACATTTGGACTAAGTTTTAAAAACTGTTCCACCTGTTCCCTCTTCTCTCTCTCTCTCTCTTCCTCCCCCTTTCTTTTCTCTATCTCCATTCTTCCATCCTTCACTCTCGTTCCCTTCCTCTACCCCCTCTCCCTCTCACACTCTCTCTTCAGGGTTTTACTTGTTTTACCTCCCTCCATCTCTCCTCCTCCTTCCATGCCCCTCTCATCTGTCACTCTTCTTTTTTTTTCTCTCTCTCTCTTCCCTCTCTCCCCCTTCCCTCTCTTTCTCTCTCTCTCCAGTCTTAACTCGTTTCCTTCTCGGTTTATTTCCTCGTCTAAACAAACAAAGGAAGGTCACGCTCAAGGTGGAGTCTCTGTCTGTGTCGCAAACATCTAAACTCTCTCTCCCTCACCCCCTCTCATCCCTCTCTCCACCTCTACGCTCCCCCTCTTCCTTTCCTTTCCCTCTCTCTCCTCCACTCTCCTCTCCCCTCTTTTCTCCCTCATCCCTCTCTCTCCTCCTCTCCCTGTTCCCTCTCCAATTCTCTCTTCTCTCCTTCGTTCCTCTCTCAGTTTCTCTTCCACTTCCCTTTATCAGTTTCTCTCTTTCTCTCTCTCCCTTCTTCCATGTTTCACTCTCTCTCTCTCCTCCCTCTGTTTTCCCTCACTCCTCTCTCCATCTTTCTTCTCTTCTGTCTCTCCGTGGACCTGTGCTTCAACACTGCACAGACTTGTAATAGTTTTTATTCCTCCTAAATCTCCTCTAGTGCAGGTTTTTTTTTTTTTTTTTTTGTGTGTAGATTGATAATTATTAGCGAGGTACAGAGCTACATCTGCTGGGCTCGAGGCAGAACTACAGGTAGAACTTTGTCTGAAATGTTCCAGAGTGTGGCATTAAACAGCATCCAGGGCAGGACACGTTACATCTGTGGGAAAAAAAATCCATAAAATTCTTGTAAAATCATGCATTGATTGTAATTCATTCATTCCATTCCATTTTCTTCCGCTTATCCGGGGTCGGGTTGCGGCGGCAACAGTTTGAGAAGGGCCTCCCAGACTTCCCTCTCCACACACACTTCCTCCAACTCTTGTGGGGGGATCCTGAGACATTCCCAGGCCAGCCCAGAGACATAGTCCCTCCAGCGTGTCCTGGGTCTTCCCGGGGCCTCCTCCCGGTGGGACATGCCTGGAACACCTCCAGCAGGAGGCGTCAAGGAGGCATCCGGAACAGATGCCCGAGCCACCTCAATTGGCTCCTCTCACGGGAGGAGCAGCGGCTCTACTCCGAGCTCCTCCCGTGTGACTGAGCTCCTCACCCTGTCTCTAAGGGAGCACCCAGCCACCCATTTCCACCACTTGTATCCGCGATCTCGTCCTTTCAGTCATTACCCAGAGCTCATGACCATAGGTGAGGGTAGGAAAGTAGACTGACCGGTAAACCCTCTTCACCACAGCGACCGCATTAGTGCAGATGCTGCACCGATCCACCTGTCAGTCTCATGCTCCATCTTCCCCTCACTCGTGAACAAGACCCGGAGATACTTGAACTCTTTCACTTGAGGCAAGGACTCTCCACCCACCCGGAGAGGGCAAGCCACCTTTTTCCGGTTGAGAACCATGGCCTCGGATTTGGAGAAGCTGATCTTCAACCCAGTCACTTCACACTCGGCTGCAAACCGCCCCAGTGCACATTGCACGTCTTCATTTGATGAAGCCAACAAGACAACATCATCTGCAAACAGCAGAGATGAGACCCTGTGGTCCCCAAACCGGACCCCATCCGGCCCCTGACTGCGCCTAGAAATTCTGTCCATAAATACAATGAACAGAACCGGTGACAAAGGGCAGCCCTGGCGGAGTCCAACATGCACCAGGAACAGGTCTGACTTACTGCCGGCAATGAACACAGCTCCTGCTCCGGTCATACAGGGACCGGACAGCCCTTAGCAAAGGGCCCCGGACCCCATACTCCCAGAGCACCCCCCACAGGACACCACGAGGGACACGGTCGAATGCCTTCACCAGATCCACAAAGCACATGTGGACTGGTTGGACAAACAACCATGAACCCTCGAGCACCCGATGGAGAGTGTAGAGCTGGTCCAGTGTTCCACGGCCAGGACGAAAACCACACTGCTCCTCCTGGATCCGAGGTTCGACTATCGGCCGGATTCTCCTCTCCAGTACCCTGGCATAGACCTTACCGGGAAGGCTGAGGAGTGTGATCCCCCTATAGTTGGAACACACCCTCCGGTCCCCCTTCTTATACAGAGGGACCACCACCCCGGTTTGCCAGTCCAGAGGTACTGTCCCCGACCGCCACGCGATGTTGAAGAGGCATGTCACCCAAGACCCACAACATCCAGAGACTTCAGGTACTCAGGACGGATCTCATCCACCCCCGGAGCCTTGCCACCAAGGAGCTTTGCCAACCACCTCAGTGACTTCAGCCAGGGTGACGGATGAGCTCTGTCAGACGTTCCCAACAGACCCTCACTACACGCTTGGGTCTGCCAGGTCCTTCTGGCTTCCTCCTCCGCCAGCGAACCCAACTCACAACCAGGTGGTGATCGGTTGACAGCTCAGCCCCTCTCTTCACCCGAGTGTCCAAGACACACGGCCAGAGGTCAGATGACACGACGACAAAGTTGATCATCGACCTCCGGCCTAGGGTGTCCTGGTGCCACGTGCACTGATGGACACCCTTGTGATTGAACATGGTGTTCGTTATGGACAAACTGTGACTAGCACAACAGTCCAATAACAGAACACCACTTGGGTTCAGATCAGGGAGGCAGTTCCTCTCAGTCACCCCTCTCCAAAGTGTCACTTTCGTTGCCCACATGGGCATTAAAGTCTCCCAGTGGAACAACCTGGTCAGTGCAGTGTCCAGTACCCCTCCCAGGGACTCCAAGAAGGCCGGGTACTCTGCACTGCTGTTCGGCCCATAGGCCGACACAACAGTGAGAGAAATGTCCCCGACCCGAAGGCGCAGGGACACGACCCTCTCGTTCACTGGGGTGAACTCCAACACGTGGGACTATAAGCAAGCACACACCAGCCCACACCAGCCCGCCGCCGCTCCCCCTGGGCAACGCCAGAGAAATTGAGGGTCCAACCCCCTTCAAGGAGTTGGGTACCAGAGCCTAAGTTGTGCGTAGAAGTGAGCCCGACTATATCTAGCCAGTATCTCTCAACCTCCCGCACAAGCTCGGGCTCCTTTCCCCCCAGTGAGGTGACCTTCCACGTTGCCACTGCCAGATGCCAAATGTAATTGATTCATTTACCATCAAAATATTGTACACGCTGAACAAATACATATTTACATTTTGTGCATGTTTTGAGTTCCTGTCATGTCCTCGCAGACACAGGGAGAACATGCAAACTCCACACAGAAAGGCCCGGGAGTCGAACCAGGGACCTTGTTGCTGTGAGGCGTTAGTGCACTCAGCCACACATTTCATCATTAGAAAAAACAGTTTGGGAAGATGTAAGAGATTTAAAGTGAAGTGTGTGAGAACAAAGAGAAGAGGGAGAGAAAGAGAGAGGAGATAGACAGAGAAGGAGGGAGAGAGGCAGGAGAGAGGGATAGAGGAGAGAGAGAAAGAGGGAGGGAGAAGAGACAGTCCCAGTTTTGAGCCTGTGTCCTTGTCCCAGCAGATTTATCCAAAACCATTGATTTGTCCCAGTTTCATACAAGAACTGTCCCAGGTGTCTCTATTTTTGATCAATCTGATCCCTGCTGTGGAAGAGTGGCAGTAAAAAGATGGAGACCTATTGGACGTCTTAAGCAGGAGAAGTTTATGTACCATCCATAATCCAGGCCTGGGGAGATTTGAAAAGTCAACATAGTGTGATTTGAAAAGTGAACATAGTATGATGTTTGAGTGTTCAGGCCTCTTGACTCTGCTTCCACAGGAGGAGGTTTATAAAGCGAGTGTGGTGAGACTCTGAAGACCAGTGGGCACCGTTAGACTGCAGTATGCAGCCATTTAGATAATACTATGCCCATGATGTGCCAAGGGAAGATCATGGTGTAAATATATCTCTTGTGAGTCCATGTTAAACTGAGATGTATGAGGAGGATAAATTACTGAAAGGTTGTATGGAGAATTTTATTTTTTGTTTCAAATTGTCAATGAAAGTTTAAAATACCATTACAGAGATTCAGCAGCCTTGTAATTATTAGGGCTGAGTAACGATACATACCTCGATACACAGGCCACGATACGATACATATCTCAATACAGTGCACTTTCGATTCAATATGATATATTTCAAATGGATTCGATACGGTTCAATAAAAAATAAAGGCTAAATCGTGGCTGTGATACTAAAAGTCTTTGTTAAACCACTTCTTGTGCAAAGTGAATATGAAACACAAACATTTTAATCCTCAAAACAGTAAAAATATCAAATGTGTTGCATAAATTATTTTCCTTTCACTCCACAAGCAACAAAACTGTAACTCTGTAACAAAATAATTTAGTAAAACACACCTAAAAATACTCTTGGTGAAATATCGATACAGTAGCCCACGATATCGATACTGTATCGTCACATTAAAATATACGATATATCGATATTCTGATACTTTTACACACCCTTAGTAATTATGATGACCAAAAAAAAGAATGAAAATCTATCAACTGTGGACGTAGTGAGGCCAGATAAACATCAGCCAATAGATAACAAGGCTGCCTCATTTTCTATTGGCTGTTAGGTTGTCAATCAAACTCCCTACGTTTCTAGTGTAACTGACTCGCTGGCGCGCGGGGATTATGTGGTTTATGCAGCGGTTTTTAGAGGCTTTTTAAAACTGTAGCTTCTTCGCAGTTTGCACAAAGTTTGGTGGACGAGAATCCACGACCAGTTCGCCGCAAAAGAAAGTACAATTTTGAGGTCGCTGAAAGAAGAAGAGAAGGAGAAAAGGAGCAAAGCCAAACTGAGGTGATTCTTGGAGATCTCTTCTAGCGATTGCGCGACTGAAGTAGATGAAGGATCTAAAAACTGACGCTAATTTATTTCTAGACATGTCACTTCAGCAGTAATTCTGAACGCGCACTGGCTGTAAACAAGCGTGATTTCTAGAGTGAGGAGGCGGGAGGAGGTGTTTCTACTGGGGGAGGTGTGGAGGATGAAGGTGGTGTCAGGCATACACAACATTAGAAAAAGAACTGTTGTTGTATTTCTCTTTCCTTAAAAAATCCTCTATACAACCTTTAAATTCTCTTACACCTGGCAGCAGTAAGAGGTATAAATGGTCATTTTTTAAAGTAAAATACAGAAAAGCTGCTTAAAAATGACCAAAACATAAAACAGTGACTATACTGACTCACAGATTAGTTGTGAATAAGTCATAAATGGAGCAAGTACAGAACAATTTTTCTTAATTACGCACTTGTAACACAATTTTATTATTACTAACTACTACAAACCAGGGATGTCCTGTTTTTTTATTTTGAAAATCTGTTCACACTACATATTTACCTCCGCCAAGGAGGTTATGTTTTTGCCGGCGTTTGTCTGTTTGTTTGTTTGTTTGTCTGTTTGTTTGTCTGTTTGTTTGTTTGTCTGTTTGTTTGTTTGTTTGTTTGTTTGTTTGTTTGTCTGTTTGTTTGTTTGTTTGTTTGTTTGTCTGTTAGCAACATAACTCAAAAAGTTATGGACTGATTTTGATGAAATTTTCAGGATTTGTTGGAAATGTGAAAAGGAAGAACTGATTTCATTTTGGGGGTGATCCGGAAGAAACCCTGGATTCTGGATCACTTTGAAATTTTAGTTAACATTGTGGTAAATGGGGCCAAAAATTTTGTTTCTCAATATCTCGGTTAATTATTGACCAAACCCCATGAAATTTGACTCAGGGATGGACAATGGGATCCTCTTTCATATTCCAAAGGCTGATCCGGATCTGATCCAGAAGACTGATTTTATCGCAATTTATTTAAAAAATGGGGGTAGTCTCTGAGTGCTTTTCTAGTTACTTCTATTTTTTATCTCTTTGGTTGTTTGTACTCACAGGCATATATGCAGTTGTATTCTGTATATTGATACTTGGCAGCTGAGCGTCAACATTTCCTGGGGGTGTGATGCTATCTGTAGGCACTGCTCTGTATAATCTGATCTTTATTTTAACATAATCTGACCAGAAAGAAGCGAGTTATCTAGAACTACAGGTGAACTGATTTGTGCTGTTAAAAAAGTCAAGTCCTTCTCAAATATATCGATATATCATATACTGTATAATGTGATGATACAGTACCGCCAAGAGTACTTTTTGGTATATTTTACTAAATTATTTTGTTACAGCTATAGTTTTGTTGTATGTTCAGAGGAGGGAAACTTGTTTATGTGACACATTTGTCTGTTTTGAGGATTAAAATGTTTGTGTTTCATATGAACTTTGCACAAGATCTAAACCAGGTCTAAACCAGGACTAAAGCAGGATTAAAACAGGACTAAACCTGGACTAAACCAGGACTAAACCAGGGTTAAAGCAGGATTAAAACAGGACTAAACTAGGACTAAACCAGGATTAAACCAGGACTAAACCAGGATTAAAGCAGGATTAAAACAAGACTAAAACAGGACTAAACCAGGACTAAACCAGGACTAAAACAGGACTAAAGCAAGACTAAACCAGGACTAAAACAGGACTAAAACAGGACTAAAGCAGGACTAAAACAGGACTAAAGGACTAAACCAGGACTAAAACAGGACTAAAGACTAAAGGACTAAACAGGACTAAACAGGACTAAAACAGGACTAAAACAGGACTAAAGCAGGACTAAACCAGGACTAAAACAGGACTAAAACAGTACTAAAGTAGGACTAAAACAGGACTAAACCAGGACTAAAGTAGGACTAAAACAGGACTAAAGCAGGACTAAACCAGGACTAAAACAGGACTAAAACAGGACTAAACCAGGACTGAACCAGGAACTTTGCACAAGAAGTGGTTTAACAAAGACTTTTAGTATCACAACCATGATTTAGCCTTTATTTTTATTGAACCGTATCGAATCAACTTGAAATATATCGTATCGAATCAAAAACTCACTGTATCAAGACATATATCATATCTTGGCCCATGTATCAATGTATCGTATCGTATCAACAACTTCTTAATGATACCCAGCCCTATTCTCAAATAACATCAGTCATTATCCAGCAGTTTTTCAGTTAGTCTCTCTCATCTTTTTGTTGAAAATCAAACTCCTGAACAGAACCGTGAACACTCAGACTGATCACAGGCTCCTGAAAATGTTCTGTTTACATCCATTTTGTGTTTTTCTTGAGTTTCCAGACGATCTTAAAACTTGTTAGACAGTGTTTGCTCGTCTGTGCATTGTGTCTCCATGTAACTCACACTAAGCATTCCAGCACTAGAGATACACGTAGAACACCCCCAACGTGAGATCACTGCAAAGTATCAATATATTTAGTGTACTTAGTGCTTATATTTCTTGCATAGTTACTTATAATTAGTTGTGCACAGTTGCAGTTGTGTTTTTCTTGTGTATTTTTAGTGTACTCTGTGTATTTTTAGTGTGTACTCTGTATAGTTGTGTATTTCTTGTGTATATTTGGTGTGTACAGTTGTGTATTTCTTGTGTATATTTGGTGTGTACAGTTGTGTATTTCTTGTGTATATTTGGTGTGTACAGTTGTGTATTTCTTGTGTATATTTGGTGTGTACAGTTGTGTATTTCTTGTATCTCTGGCCTCAGTCGTGTCTCTGATTGTGATTAATGACGTCGTCACTGAAGCGCCACAGAAGCAGCTGTCACATGACACTTTCTACTTCCTGTGTGTCTCCCCACCGTCCTCTCAATAAACAGAACTGAACCAGGACTAAAGCAGGACTAAAGCAGGACTGAACCAGGACTAAAGCAGGACTAAAGCAGGACTGAACCAGGACTAAAGCAGGACTAAAGCAGGACTAAACCAGGACTAAAGCAGGACTAAAGCAGGACTAAAGCAGGACTAAACCAGGACTAAACCAGGACTTAAAGCAGGACTAAAGCAGGTCTAAAGCAGGACTAAACCAGAACTAAAGCAGGACTAAAGCAGGACTAAACCAGGACTAAAGCAGGACTAAAGCAGGACTGAACCAGGACTAAAGCAGGACTAAAGCAGGACTAAAGCAGGTCTAAAGCAGGACTAAACCAGAACTAAACTAGAACTAAAGCAGGACTAAAGCAGGACTAAACCAGGACTAAACCAGGACTAAACCAGGACTAAAGCAGGACTAAAGCAGGACTGAACCAGGAACTTTGCACAAGAAGTGGTTTAACAAAGACTTTTAGTATCACAACCATGATTTAGCCTTTATTTGTATTGAACCGTATCGAATCAACTTGAAACATATCGTATCGAATCAAAAACTCACTAAACCAAGATTAAACCAGGGACTAAACCAGGACTAAATCAAAACTAAAGCAGGTCTAAAGCAGGACTAAAACACAACTAAACTAGAACTAAAAACCAACTAAATCAGATCTAAATAAGGACTAAACCAGATCTTAACCAGGACTAAAACAGAACTAAACCAGGTCTAAAACAGGAATTGTAGTGTGGGTGTGAGCGTTAGTGGAGGTCTGCGATTGGCAGCCGCTCCAGTCTAATCTGAAAACATCTAAATTTAAACTAATCCAGGTCTAAACCCAGGTCTAAATCAGATCTAAACTTGGTCTAACCCAGGTCTAAACTTGGTCTAACCCAGGTCTGAACTTGGTCTAACTCAGGTCTAAACTTGGTCTAACCCAGGTCTAAACTTGGTCTAACCCAGGTCTAAACTTGGTCTAACTCAGGTCTAAACTTGGTCTAACCCAGGTCTTTTGTGTTGCAGTGCTGAACAAAGGCCAGTGTGTGACTAAATATTATCGGTGGATTCAGAAAAATAGCGGCTACATCTGGATCCAGTCGAGCGCCACCATCGCCGTCAACGCCAAAAACAACAGCGACAAGAACGTCATCTGGGTCAACTACGTGCTCAGGTAAGAACTGAACCAGGACTAAAGCAGGACTAAACCAGGACTACACCAGGACTACACCAGGACTGAACCAGGACCAGGACTAAGACTGAGATCTGTCCCACTCTCTCCGTCTCGCACCAGAGCCAAACGATCGTCCAGTCAAATTAATTTATTTCAGTAACAAAGCATCTCATTGGTCGCTCATCATTTACAAACAAAAAGACCTTTCTGTCACGTGAGATGAACAGAGTTTAGTGCTTCACTCACTGATTCTGATTTTGCAGAAATCCACCATGTTTTTCTGTTCTGTGATATTTTTGTGTCTCTGAATGTTTCTGAATGCTTCTTTATGTTTCATCTCCATAGTAACCCAGAGTACAAGGACACGCCCCTGGACCTGGCTCAGCTCCCGACGCTCCCAGAGAAGACCTCAGAGACCGAAGAGTCCGAGGAATCTGAGACCGAGTTTAAGGAGGCCTCAGGTAAGAACTGAACCTGGACTAAACCAGGACTAAACCAGGACTGAACCAGGACTAAACCAGGACTGAACCAGGACTGAACCAGGTCTGAAGCAGGACTAAGACAGGAGTAAATCTGGACTAAAGCAGGACTAAACCTGGACTAAACAAGGACTAAACCAAGCCTAAAACAGGACAGGACTAAGACAGGACTAAAGCAGGACTAAGACAGGACTAAAGCAGGACTAAGACAGGACTAAAGGACTAAAGCTGGACTAAGACAGGACTAAAGCTGGACTAAGACAGGACTAAAGCTGGACTAAGACAGGAGTAAACCAGGACTAAACCAGGACTAAACCAAGGCTAAGACTAGGACTAAAGCTGGACTAAACCAGGACTAAACCAGGATTAAAGCAGGACTAAACCAAGGCTAAGACAAGAGTAAACCAGGACTAATCTAATCAACCACAAAGCAATTTTTGAAATAAAGTTGAAAAACATCTGGGTAATTAGAGGAAGTAGAGAGTCTCACACTGATGAGAACTCTGTCCAGAAGTTTGACACAATTTACACTGAAGAAACAAATTATTCTGCTATTTGAAACAACAAAACGAATGATCATTTCATTACCTTTTTAATAATCAAATATTAGTCTCTGTGTACATTAGAGGAGTTTTGGTGCAGTATACTACATGGTTGCTAGGTAACACAAGATATAGTCATTTCTTTAGTAAAATCTTCAACATAAATATCCCAGCCGTGTTTTAGTCAGATGAGTGGTCCAACCTGTCGTAAACACTTTAATAATAATAATAAAAATGCATTAGTCTCACAGGGCGCTTTTCCAGACACTTAAATTCGCTTTAAAATGTTGTCCAACTCCTCCCCATTGTCATTTCTAAGTCTTCTCTTCGTGATGCTGTTCCCTCTCCCTGGTCGTCCCCCCCTCCCCTGTCAGTGCCAGTCCCTGCAGCTGTTGGCACCTCTCCTGGTTCCGGGTTGGCTCGGTTTTTTGGCAGATCCGTAGAAAAGCGCGTCTGTGTGAGATCCTGGCGTTGGATTCACAGTTTTTGGCCGTGTCCGTGTTTGGAGCTACAGTTTGAAGTGGTGCTCGTGTCCCCTCCTCTGCTCCAAACACAATGTCCTGGAACTCTGGGAAATACAGCGGCTTTAGTGTAAAAACAGAGGAGAGGGGTCTGAGCTCACGCTAGAGGTACAAGTTATAACCACCGCTGATTTCACTTGGGTTATTATTAAGGCTGCAAGATTAATCGGAATCACATCGAAACGCAATTTGAACGGACGCAATCAGCAAATCACAAAGGATGCTGTTTTTTTTTTAGTCACATTATTTCCTCCACAAACAACAAAATATCCTGACTTCTTCTAAATAAAAACGTTTAGATTTGTACAAACAAGACTGAAATGTGATTCTTGTATTAGTTTGTCAGTTCATATTTCAGTCTTTTTGTCATTTCTTCTGGACGTGTTTAAAATGTGAACTTAAAAAGAATAAATCGCAAATCTATCACAATCACAATGTCTGAAAAATGAAAGGTTGATATTGTTCAGCCTTATTAATATGTAGTAAGCAGATTCTAGCTACATTCATTCATTCACACAGTTTAGGAGAAGGTGGTGAAGCCCAAGGACACAACGACAGCCCCAGCAGGGTTCGAACCTCTGACCTTTGGGTTGATGGAAAAGAGTTCTAGACCTCTCGCTGCCCCACCATGTCTAACTTGCACTTTCCAAATCAAATAAAAAGACTGAACATCACATAATTGAGTTATGCTGCGTTTAGTTCTGACACTAGTGTCTGGGGCGTCAGGTTTACTCGTAAACTCTATGAGGGACATACACTGTGTATATCTCATGGATCTACACAGTCAAATAAAAACTGGATAAGTCGTTCTCCCTCTGTCCTGGCCCCAGACCGACCAGTGGCTGCTCCAGGTACTGCAGCTCCGGGAGTTTGGGCCCAGAAAGAATTCTCCCACAGAAACACAATGCAGTTTTTGGGAATTCCAACTGCCCGTGTTCTGACAGGGCATCCAGCTTTCACAAAGGTTGGATTTTGTAGGGATTCTTTTCTATTTTCACAACATAAACTTTAAAAAATAAATAAATAATTAAATCCTCAAAGCGCTTAAAATTTTGCTTTGTAAGACTTGGCCCCGCTTTGAGAGCAGGTTATCTCCGCTCTAGCAACTCTCGCTCTGATTGGTCCAAACGCTCCACGTCGTGCACGTTACAGACGTCACACGGTGGGACGGGTGGGAGGAGCTCGCCCGTATTGAGGAAGTAAATGCAGAAGTGAACTTTTTTTTTTGGCCCATGAGCCAATGAGCACAGGCCACTGAAAATAATACAACACCATCTGCAATAAGATCCTCCAGATTTGATTATAGTTCTATGATTTACCTCAGGAGCTAAACCGCTAACCAACACCTTCCAAACAGAAAGTGACCATGGGCTCACTTCCAGTTCACTTTCTATTGAAAAACTGGCACCTCTCTCTGTACGTGCTGCTGTGAGACTTGTCATTTTCATTTTAAAATGTTTGTATTAACTCACTCTACATGATCCTGGTGTTTTTATTTAGCTGTTTTGCTCCTAGATCAAAATAGGAACATTGATAATAGACCAGTGCGCTGCCTTCTTCCCCTGAAGTCATTCCCACAAACAGGATCAGATTTGATTGACAGCATTGCTAAGCGCTGACTTATATTTCAAATATTGAACTTGGCTTCAGTTTAGCTGCTGTGAACTCAATGAGCTTCATTTGGAACTGAACGCTGTGGGTGACCTCACACTCCCTTAGTCCACTTCTTTACACAGCCTGTGGTCTATGTTGGTCCTTTGTGCGTCAATGAGTTTCAAGCGTTCTCGATTTTAAAGAGATTTAAGTATGTATCTTCACTTACGTCCCATTCTCTTTAAGGGGAATTAACCAAACTGCACTAAAATATGCCAATAATGTAAAGAAAATGTGAAGCTGCTTGTTCTTTTAATATTGATTCTCGTTTGCTCCACTCTGATAATCCCCCTCACAGAGAATGAATGGCCCTTGATCCCTGTGTCACTTAAAGCTCTGTGTGTCTTTATGAGGTGACGCTGAAATGTGTCTGTGTAAAATGATCCTAATAGAGACACACAGATTTCCATTTGTGCCAGAAACAGGAAAAAGAGAGAAGGAAGAGAGGATGAGAAGAGGAGAAGAGGAGAAGAGGGAGGAGACATTTTGGGAAAACTGGACGTGAGCCATCTGGACTGTGCACGATGTGTTCACTGGCACCTGAGTGTGTGGGAAAAACACATTAAAACCAGTCACATGCACCTGGTACAGACGGACATACAGACAGAGAGAGAGAGAAAGAAAGAACGAAAGGGAGGAGACAGAGAGAGAGAAAGAGAAAAACATACAAACAGAAAGAGAGAGGGAGAAAGTATGGGAGGAGAAAGAGAGAGACAAACACACAGAAAGAGAGAGCGAAGGAGGGGAGAGAGGGTGGGCAAAGAGAGGAGAGAAAGAGGGGGAGAAAGAGGATGAAGAGAGAGAGAAAGAAGAGACAAAGGTAGAGAGAGGGGGGCAGAGAGAGATAAGGGGGAGTTTTGAGAGAGAGAGATGAGAGAAAGAAAGATAAAGAGGGTAATGGAACAGAAAGAGGGAGAGATAAAAAGGGAGGGGAGAGAGAGGGGCAGAGAGGAAGAAGGGACAAAGAGATAGAGAGAGGGGGCAGAGAGGGAGAGAGAGAGGAGACATAGAGACGGGAGAAAGATAAAGAGGGTTATGGACCAGAAAGATAGAGGGATAAAAAGGGAGAGGAGAGAGGGGGAGAGAGAAAGAAGAGACAAAGAGGTAGAGAGAGGGGGACAGAGAGATATAATGAGGAGTTATGAGAGAGAGAGAGAGAGAGAGAGAGGAAAGACAGAGCAGGAGGAGAAAGAAAGATAAAGAGGGTTATGAAACAGAGAGAGTGAGTATAAAGGGAGGGGAGAGAGAAAGAAGGGACAAAGAGGTAGAGAGAGGAAGGCAGAGAGACATCACCGGGAGAGAGAGAGAGAGAGAGCGATGGAGAGAGGGGAGGGATAGAAAGAGCAGGGGGAGGAAGAAAGATAAAGGGGGTTATGAGAGAAAGAGAGAGAGAAGGGAGAGTGGGTTTTAAAGGAGCTGAGGCGTCAACAAAAGAATCCGGTTGCTCATTTGACCAATTGGACCAATCACAGAGCGGCGTCGTGGTTTGGGACGGAGCCAAAGGTGAAGCGCCCAAATGAACCAGAACAAAGATGGTGGAGCAGATGTACGACGGTTGTTACTGAAAACGGAGCAAAGGAAATTGGATTGAGCAAGTTTGATTTAACAGCTCAGTCTGGTGTTGTGGCGCTTTGGCCAATCAGCATCAAGTATTCCACTGAATGTTCCACCTTTTTCCAATCACTTCACATAACTGTGGGTCTGGACTGAGATAGTCCCCGAATTAGTGGTGGAAGAAGTACTACATTTTGACACTTGAGTAAAAGTACAAATACTAAAGTAAATACAAATATCACCTGTAAAATTCTACTTAAGTAACAGTATTAAAAAACCCTTTTGAAAATGAACTTCTGAAGTCCTGGATCAGTCTTGGTTTAGTTCTGGTTTAGTTTGTATGTGGTGCAAAAGTCCGGCATCTCGATCAATGAAATAAAGCCTGTGAAGTGATGGTGTATTTTTGACAGTCGAGTCGCGTCTGTGAATTCATACTGAAGAAAGTGTAATCGTAAATTTTCATTTCGTGATTGTAATTCTTGTTGTCATAACTTTTCAGTTCATATTCTGATGGATAAAATACACACAGTACATTTTATGTACAACTGGACTCATTCAAATGTTTACGAATATTTATTTTATTCTCAACTACAGACAAATATGCACAAATTTCCCAAATATGCACAGATTTCTTAGCCTGATTCATCAGCCGGTTTTACTTCGTTTTACTTCGTTGCACTTTGTCCAAACGTCTGACCTCACAGCCTTAGATTTCGTTCTTTCGACAGTAGGCAGGTACTTTTTATCATTTAACCAGTCGCTGCTATTTGGTCGTGATGTATGTCACCACTAACTCGACTAACTGGTATATTAAGCTTTTCCCAAATCCCGTAGGAAGAAGGACAATAACGTCTTTCCCCTTGATAAAATTCACCAAACATTCTCTTTATTCTGGCTTTAAATCCTCGATCTCAGGAATCACTGACAACACTGAATATATGTCTCTTTGCTGATTGGCTGGTGCCCAAACTTGCACTTAAGGGGTTTTTGTGAACTGTCTATTGTATTGTATGATTCCTGACCTAGTCGCTGGAGAGAAATGAAATTTCTGAAAGGTTTTTTAATCCATAAAAAAGTAGAAGTATTTTGTGCAGTTATTGAAATCTAGTAAAGCTTCAAATGTAGTGTTTTGATGAAGATTTGTGCTGAATTTTGTGTAACTGAAACAACTGAACAGATTTTTATATTACGTATGTTTTGTTGAACTATGAACATGTTCAAAATGAACTCCTCAGCTTTTTCAGCAAGTCTCAGACTATAATAAAAATACAAACATGTAATGAAATTGAAAGTACAGATCATTTCAATCTTATCAACCTGATATCTGTTCAGAGGGTCAATGAGAAGGAAACAACTATAACAGGGTTAAAAGCTCTGAAAAGTCAATTAGGCAGAATTTAACTTTAACATTAACTAAGCTGTCCTTTCTTTGTTTCCAGACAACGAGAAGTCGGAGGGAAAGGCCAGTCACCTCTCGGAGCACAGCGAGGATCCCGAGGTCGAAGCCAAACGCCAAACGCACACCAGCCAAGTGCACTGTTCCTCTGAACCTGAGCCCAAACGCCCGGACCACGGAACCGATGGGAACTCCAGCAACCCGGAGAGCCAGGAGAGCGACGAGAGCCCGGAAAACTCTGAAAACGAAGCAGAGGACACTGAAGAATCACGCACTAGTACAGGGAGGCTGACGAGGATAACGGGACTGGGAGCGCTCAGTGGGATCGGAGCCATCAGCGCGTTGGGAAGTTTAGGTGGACTTCACATTAAAGTGGAACATTACGGAGAGAGCGAAGAGTTACAGACACGATTAGCAAACTCTTCATCGTCCGAAGAGGAGGGAGGAGAAGAAGAGGAGAATTTAAACGAGCAAGAATCAGGTTTACAAGAGTGTGAGAGTAAACTCCAGAAACGCCGGAAACGCAGGAAATCTCAGCAGAAGTGGGAACGCAGTCGCAGGATTCGCTTGTCCACGGATTCTCCCAGTCCGATTCCTTTGGGCGAGAATGCCACGTTAGCGGAGAATTTAGCGACTTCGGCTAACTCTCCGACGAACTCCACAGCGATGTCAGCTTCCTCTGTGCTGAAAATCAAAACGGAAATGGCAGAACCGATAAACTTTGATAACGACAGCAGCATTTGGAACTACCCGCCGAACCGGGAGATTTCCAGGAATGAGCCGCCGTACAGCATGACGGCGAAACCAGCGTCAACGAACAACAACGGAACGCCTGAATCCTTCCCGTCGCCGCAGGGCCAGAGCGTCGCCATTCCGGACTCGGTGCTGACTCCGCCCGGGAACGACGGAGGGGGCGGAGCTACTGTGCGGAAAACGGCAAGCTTTAACGGTAACTCCACGCCATCGTCTTCAGCGAGCGTGACAAGTTTAGCTCCGCCCTCCAGCGTGTCCTCTGCAGATCCGCTGTCTCCGCCTCTATCGGCGTCTCCGCGGGACAAGCAGCAGACCACGCCCACTACGTCCTCCACCAGCCCCGCCTCTTCCTGTGCGAGCTCCGCCCCCTCTTCCTCTGGCCCCGCGGTGCTGTACTCCGGAGACCTGGAGGCGCTGCAACGACTTCAGGCCGGAAACGTGGTTCTTCCTCTGGTGCACCGAGTGAGTGGGACGCTGGCCCCGACGAGTACCAGCGCCCCAGAGTGTATACCACCGGGACTATCAGGTATTTACAGATGACAATATAAACTAGTATGTGTTAATAGCACTTATTATTTTCATTACTGTTTATTAGGGATGTAACGATATCCAAATCTCTCGGTACAATATTATCACGATATGCATCTCACGGTACGATATTTATTGTGATATTTTGGAGAGGCTAATTTCTGCTTTTAAAATACCTTGAGAAGTGTGAAATTTGGTGTGAATTATTTCTGACATAATCCCAAAAATTCAAGTAAAAAACATATTTCTTCATGTTGTCTGCACTGAAATGAATCATGGGATACATAGTTTTCGATGTTCATAAGCTGTTGCTAACAGGAACTTGTGATTTGATATATTGTAACAGTCCACAATATTATTGTGAGACTTTTGACGATACAATATCACAATATTTTGTTATTGTTACATCCCTATTTATATCTCCATGGAGAAAAATACATTTGACTGACCCTCCACCAGAAAAGTTATACAATGCACCTTTATATTTACCAATATAAATGTACCTACAAGGTAGTACATACTTGTATACAGTGTGTACTGTAATACCACTGTGTGCTGGGACTATACCACAGGAACCCTCAGGTTTAATATATTACACTAATATGAATATATATGAAGTAATTACATAAGTGTCACCAGTACAAACAGTTTACATGGATCATTAATGTACAGTATGAGTGTTGGCCCTAACACTGACCCTTGTGGAACCTCACCTGTAATATTTTGATACACAGATTTGTATCAGCCTGCCCAAACTGCTGCCTGTTTCCCAAAGAATTCTTCAACCAGTTTACTGCTATTCCCCTGATGCTGTAACCTTCTGGTGTTTTAATTATTTATTATTTTTTTGTATTAACATTTGCACAAATACTAACAGAAATATCAATATAAACTCTTTCTCCTGCCCCTCCTCCTGGCTCCTCCCTCCTCCTGGCTCCTCCCTCCTCTTGGTCCCTCCTCCTCAGGTACGCTCCGGCCGATGTGACTCTCGCGATGGCGCAGGGAAACCTTTTGCCGAACGCCGCGGTGAACTTCGTGGACGGCTCTGGTTTTGGTTTGGACCCGAAAACGCCGATGGAGATGCTGTACCACCACGTGCACCGGCTCAACATGTCTGCAGCCGCCGCTGGGCCATTTGTGGGCGCGAGTACGAATCCCGCCTCCGGGCAAGTCACGACGGCCGAGGGGCTTTTCTCCTCACTGCCTTTTCCTGTCTACAGCAACGGCATCCACGCCACGCAGGGCAGCCTGGAGCGCAAGGAGGACTGAGTGTGCCGGACTGTGCCGGACTGTGCCGGACTGTGCCGTCTCTGCTGACCGCGCTACTGTGCCAAAACCAGCCCAGGACTCAGACAGGTGCGATAAGGAGAGGCAGGGGGCGCTATGGAGCAGAGTTTAAGACCAGAAAAATGCATTAAATCTGCAGTAGTTCAGTCTCCAGCTGAAGGGGTCACATTCTGTAACTTTTAAAGTACTTCTGGATTCTCCAACTTTGACCTTTTAATGTTCAAACTTCAAAATAAAAGGGCACATTCCTGACATGTATTTTTTTAGGTCAGGAAATTGCCTTTTACTTCAAGAAATCTTTAAAACAACATTTATGAAAAAATACAAAACAAAAAACAGACCTTTTGCTGGACAAGAACCATGTGGAAGCAGCTGTCCCAGACACTTGTGTTAAACTGATGCAGAATAATACAGTTAGTTGTGTAGATTTGATGTCTTCTTTTGGCCTCTCTGCTCCTCTCTCCCGGTTCTTATGGTTCTCGTGGCTCTGTTCGGGCTCTGCCTTGGTTCTGTCTCAGTCCTGTCTCAGGTCTCTGGGTCTGGGCTGGTTTCCACAAAAAAAGACTCTAAAAAATGAATGATATTTCTACACTTGGTGCAACCCGGAGTTCCGGTTCAGTTCCGGTTCAGATCCGGTTCAGATCCGGTCAGATCCGGTTCAGATCCAGTTCAGATCCGGTAATGGCGTTAGGACAGACGACGGATGTAAAACTCAAGCACTTTTTGGTCTGGAGTTTGGTGATTCGACTGTGAGCTTTTCTAACCTCTTCATAAACTAACACAAACTGCTTTTGCCTTCAGAGAATTCCCCGGACTCAGCGAGCGTGGGACATTTACATATTTTTGTTTTTGTGTCGCCATGGAGACACAGACATGCGTATATAATGTGGGACTTTCCCCTCTTGATGTGATCAAGGCTCGAAAAAAGACTTTTTTGAACCGGGAGGCAATGAAATCTTTACAAAAGGTTTTGGGACATTTGTGGAGGAAAGTGCAGAGGAATATGGCTATTACTATGAATATTTTTGTTTTGTTTTTTATAAAATATTGTAGCTTAGATTCAGAAATGAAGAAAATATAAAAAGCAATTCCAGCCGGTGGCGCTGTGATCTCGAATGTTAAATCTTCTTCCTGTTTCCGGAGATACACAGGTCCCTGAAGGAGCAGCGCTGAGAGGTCAGAGGTCAGAGGTCATACACACTATGTTTAAAAAGAGGGCAGATTAAAAACTATTACCATTTTTTTTATAACTGATAATATTTACTTGTGATTTTGTGCTAAAGCTAAAAAAACTTCTTCCAGTTGCCACAGAGTGAGCCTCTGGTAGCTCCGTTGGCAGAGCAGATGACTGTAGAGTCAAGAGCAGAAATCCTCAGGTCGCTGGTTCAAATCTGACTTGAAGGATCTTTAGATGGGCCCAGACAAGCCAAACGTTCAAATGCTAAAAAGCTTTGATGATGACCCACTGCAGACCCACATCTAGATAAAGTTAGTTAGTCCTACATTAGCTCTAAATACAGTAACAGATTTACACCTGAACTGTCCCCACCTGAGAAAAAGTTTAATCACAGAAGTTTGGAGTTAGATTCAAACTTTTTTTTTTTTTTTTTTTTTTACAGATTTTTAAAAACATGTTTTTCTGCTCCTCGTGTACGAGCTCAGTGCTGCTCCTTCAGCTCTCGCACCGAACATGACCTCTCCTCCATCTCTCCATCCCTCCCTCTCTTCTCTCATTCACTCTCCCCTTTTCTCTCCTCTCTCCCTCTGCTCTCTCTCCACCTCTCCTCTCTCATTCCTTCTCTTCTCTCCTTCCTCCTCACTCTCACCCCTTCGTGGGTGCTGGTGACCACCTCTCCTCCCTCTCTCCTTGATGTCCTTCTCTCTCCTCCTCTCTCCCCCCCTGTCTCCTCCCTCTCTCCCCCTCCCCCCTGTGGGCTCCTGGTGCTGGTGAGCGCCCGTGTACCCGGGTACCCGTTGGGTTGAGGCGGGTGATGCCAAAACACCCACAAACTTTTACTTTTTCATCAAAGATCGGCTCTGTCCCTTTGTCCGTTTGGTCCGATGTGATTGGACCATGAGCGGGAAATCTGCCCGGCAACAAAGAGCTGATTGGCCTACATGGTGTTTTTTATTGCTTTTTAAAAATGTTTTCTAACGTGTTAATTCTCAGTGAGACTGAGGCTAATTAGCTAGTGAAGCTAACTTGAACCTGAATGTTAAACTATGACCGACTCCTGTTGTTTTTACTTTTTACACTGTGAAAATACGACTTATTCTGTGATTGTCCCGCCTCCTTAGACGTGGTGGAAATGAACCGACCAATCAGACGCTTCCTAATAACGAACCGACCAATCAGACGCTTCCTAATAATGAACCAACCAATCAGATGCAATAGTATTTAGCTGTAAGTTTAAGCTGAAGTTTTTAAAATGTGATTTATACCACAGTGTCTCCTTTGGGACATAAGTGCTCAAAAGACAAATACTACCACAAATACTACAAAGTAATAGTACTAGTTGTAGTACCTGAGCCCAGAACCTTGTGAAACCAAGTTCTGGTAATCAAACCCAGAACCTTCTTGCTGTGAGGCAACACTAACCACTGCACCACCGTGCCACAGTTACAGACATTAGCACTGTCAGATTGAGGCTGGGATCAGACCAGTTAGCTCCTGGTTAGAGGGCGACAGCTCCGCGGCCTGAGCCTCACTGAGCTCTGTCGTTTTGGTCGGTTCAGTTCCACCGCTCCTTCTTCCTGAACCAAAACACCTCCACTTTATATTTTTACACAATGATCCGCTCTCTTCCATCTCCATCCCTCTCCTCCACTCCTCCTTCTCTCCATCCCTCTCTGTTTCTCTCATCCTCCCTCTCTCTCCATTCCACCTTTTCATACCTCCATCACCCTCTTCTTCCCTCTCTCTCTCTGTCCTCTTCCCTTCCTCTCCCACACCTCCATCACTCTATCCCTTCCCCCTCTTTACCCTTTCTCCCTCCATCTTTCAATCTCTCACCCCCCACCCCTCTCTCCCTCCTTCTCCCTCACCCCTCCCTCCATCTCTTCTGTGAAAAGACACATATCAGCTGAGATTGTAATAAGAACAATAATATAATGAATAACAGTTGCATTTTTCAATCAGATTTCTCTCAAACAATCAGCCGTGTTAAAAAAGCGTTTTTGGAGGACTCCACAGCGCCTCCTCTGTTCTGTGCTCGTCGTCTTTATAATCTTTGCCAAAAACGTTTCGTGTTGAAGCACTGTGAGCCGTTCCTTTGGTGGTTTTCGCTCGGCCTTTGCGTGTGTACAAAGCGTAGCGTGTTTCAGTCGTTTCGTGTCCGTCTCCAGCGCCCCCCTGTGGTTATATGCAGTATTTACCCAGCTCTGTAGTTTGTCCTTTGTCTCTCTGTGCTCTCTCTCTCTCCTGTGCGGGGCGATCGAGGAGGGGCGGGGTTAAAGGAGGAAAAGGGGCGGAGCAGCACTTTTAAAAATATTGAAATAAGATAAGGGTTTGATATCACTGAACCATAATTCACAAATTTTGATACATATGTTTTTGGTTTGGTTTATTTTTGACAAAGGTGGGATTTTTAAAGTTCTACTGTGTAACTTTTTTTTTTTTTTTGCTAAAAGTAGACTAAAACATTTTGGATGTTTAAATTGCATAGAAAAACATGTCCTTTCTATGAGCAGGCTTGCATCTCCACAAACCTGGCTCTTATTTGGCTCCTCCTCCTCGTTTCCATGGAAATATTGTTCCTTTGGCCATAATATTTCACACTATATTATAAAAAAATCATCTATCTCCATGGAGACTGTTCCGAAGTATAGATTTATCTTTATGTTTTCATGGAATCGTGAAGATGACAAGCCAGAGCCATGTCCCGAAAGTTACGCAGTGTTGCTTTAGAAAAGGTTTGTGTTATTGGCAGTTTTAACCATCAACACAGACACTTGGAATAAGATGCAGTCACATTTTTCATCCAGGTTTGAGCCCGGTTTAGTCCCATGTGAACTTAGTCCAGTCCTGGTCTAGTCCTGGTCTAGTCCTGGTCTAGTCCTGGTCTAGTCCTGGTTTAGTCCTGGTCCAGTCCTGGTCCAGTCTTGGTCTAGTCCTGGTCTAGTCCAGGTCCAGTCCTGGTCTAGTCCTTGTCTAGTCCTGATCCAGTCCTGGCCTAGTACTGATCCAGTCCTGGTCTAGTACTGATCCAGTCCTGATCCAGTTCTGATCCAGTCCTGATCCAGTCCTGGTCTAGTCCTGGTCTGATCCAGTCCTGGTCTAGTCCTGGTCTAGTCCTGGTCTAGTCCTGGTCTAGTCCTGGTTTAGTCCTGGTCTAGTCCTGGTCTAGTCCTGGTTTAGTCCTGGTCTAGTCCTGGTTTAGTCCTGGTCTAGTCCTAGTCTAGTCCTGGTTTAGTCCTGGTTTAGTCCTGGTTTAGTCTCTTAGTCTCTTTCTCCCACTGTGATCTTCTCGTTCTCATTTCTCTGCTACATTCTACTTTTTGTCACTCTTGAAAAAGAATCAGAGATAGTGTCAGGGAGTTGGTTTCCCATGATTCTTAGTAACAACGTGTCTGATTGGACAAAATAAAGTGATCCTGTCAGGAGCTGCTGCGTTACTTATTACCTGAGAAAATGTTGTAAAACAAATAGATGATATTTTACAGTCTCATTTTTTTCTTATGTAGCAGCTTTTGCCAAAAAGTGTAAAGAGACTTTATCTTGACTAGAATGAATCAAGAGTTGTTTCAAACCTAGAGTGACCAGAATTTCAAAATAAAAAACTGGGACATCCCTGTTTTTAGGTGATTGGTAATAATAAAATAGTGAAACGAGTGCATAATTAAGGAATATTGTTACGCACAGACCATTCATGACGAACATGTGAGTCACTATAGTCACGTTTTCTCTGTGTTTTGGTCCTTTTGAAGCAGCTTTTTTGTATTTTACCTACACAAATGACAATTTATGCCTCTCTTTACTATTGGATAGGTATTAAATTGGTCAAAAATATGGACATCTGGGACATTTCTTGTATAAAACTGGGACAAATCAGTGGTTTTGGATAAATCTGCTGGGACAGGGGACACAGGCTCAAAACTGGGACTGTCCCGGGTCAATAGGAACGTCTTGTCATCTTATTCAAACCCATAGACTGCATATAAATGGACAAAGCTTACCCTCTAGCCACCACATTCCAAACAGGAAGTGAGCATGGGCGAGCTTCCAGCTTTATCGACACTGGTTCTAATTCACTTTTTATTGAAAAACTGTCAAAAACTGTCAAACCAGCGGTGCGGGCGAGAAGAGGCGTTTCCATCAACAGCCTCACTCTGGATTGGCTCTTTAGTTGTTATGATACTACATCTCTGCTCCAAATTCATCCCTATAACTTTCTACGTCGATGAGCTTCATTTGACTGGAGCTGAACGCTGTGGGTGACGTCATGCTTATCTACTCCATTTCTTTATACAGTTTATGTTTCAAACCCTTCCACAATGTGAAGTCTGTAGCTCTCTTTTCCAAAGTGCTCTCCTCCGCTGTGCTCCCCCTCTCCCCTCCTCCCTCCCCTGCGTGTAGTGCCCGGGCAGGTTGTTGTGTCTGTGGGTGGCTTGTACAAAGCAGTTTTGCGTTTGTAGACTCCACCTCCGTCTGCGCCTTCGTCTGTGTAAAACTTTGGGTAAAAATTCCGTTTGTTGCTTTCGCTGTTGTGTCGTCCTAAAAAACCTCGTACACTCGCAGCTTCTCAGAGACTAAAAAATCACAGCCATCTTTGAACCGCTCCCGAGGCATTCTGGGATATGTAGTCTTCAGCTTCAATAATATTCTATGTAGACAAAAGACTTATGTAGCATTTTAGTGGAACTTTTATTCTGAAATTTGTGCCAAAAGCAAAGACGTCCCAGACTTCCTTTGGGCGCGGATGCATTGGGTGTATTTCATTGGTTCCCACCGACTCACGGGACAAAAGTAGGGATTAGAACACAATAGAAAATACTAGAATTATACTATTTCACAGCTGAAATTTTAAAGATTTTTAATGAAACTAAAAGAATAAAAAATATTTCGCACAATAAATCTATTTTTCTAGGTGTTTTGGAAATTGCATGTTTCGTCCGATGTTTGGTCCCTCGTTTGTTCGTTCAAATGATCTCAATGTGGAATCAGCGTCTTCTTGTGAAAAACCAGGGTCCGAATCTAGACATTTAGACTTTTATTTTGAAAAACTGTGAACAGGAAATGTTACCTTTACTTTGTTAAAATAGAGTTTTTCAGAGGGCTCAATAATCAGTCGTCTTCTCATGCAAACCAGGTGTCACGTTTTCGGACAGATCGGGGGAAACTCAGGTTTGATTTGCACATTTTTATATATTTTTAAATAAATCTTTGTTTATTTCAATGTAAGCCCTCTTCTTCGACCCATATAATGTGATCTCAAAGCAGAGACTCCACGGCGGCGTTTGTTTTTAACATGCTCTGGCGTTTGGAAATGTTTGATTGGTAAATATTTGTAGAAATGACATCTTAAAGAGCATTTCTACTTTGCCAAATCAGATGTTTCTGCTCGCACGAGTTCACACTTTACTTTATGGCATGGCTTCAGGATGGAAAAAACATGGTAACTGGGTAAAGCATTGTGCGGAAGTGTTAATGTAACGTAAAGTTTAAAAATACTAACTGTTCTGTGTGTATTCCCTCAGTCGTTTAGTCAGGGTCCAAAGCCAAAGGAAGTTGAATCACGTCCAAAAACAGATTTCAGTTTTATTTTGGTGAACTCTAACATTCAGTTTGAGTTTTGATGTTACATGATATAAAAACAAATGACATGTGTGGCCAGTTTCCATGGGTAACTTTTAATTCCTGTGATATCCATGGGTTTCAGAAAGATTTTTAAAAAAAAAAGAGGAGCTTTGCCAAACTGTTTTTGTGTCCTTAGGCAAAACATGACACCTACAGTTTAAAACAAAATATTATATCTTTTCAATAGGAAAAATGTGTGTTCCTGTCGCTCTCGGAGATCAGAACTTCGATGTCGGAATTTTCATCAAATGGTTTTCAGGCTCTGAAATGTTCTCCAAGTTTACACGTTTGAATTTGGAGATCGTTGGCCTTCCAGTGTCGTGTAAAAGTCTGAAATGTGAAAATCCAACGTCCGAGGGCAACTGGAACGCACCAAAAGTCCTCAAGCCCATGAACAGAGCTAGAGATGCACCGATACAATACTGGTATCAGTTATCGTCGTCGATATTGACAATTTGGATGGCTCGGGTATCGCTTCCAAGTTATCGGTTGAGTCGATATCCCATTTAGGTCTATGAATTGGTGCAATAAAACGATATACTGGACAATATAAGCCTAAAACACCTCCTAATATTTTTGTTGTTCTGTAGTTACATTAGATGATAAATAACAATTACAAAACACATTATATATATATTATTTTTTACCTTATGCCTTTGTGTTTAAAGGAAATAAATGAATGTTTTCAGCGATCTGGCATCGACTAATATCGAGTATTAGCAGAAACTTAAAGCCAAAGTGTCGACATTGGTATTGAAACGGAAAAAGCTGGATCAGTGAATCTCAAAAAACAACCGTGACATAGAAATCCGCCAAACTTTCAGAGATATAATAGTCAAAACAACCATAAAAAGTCAACAAAAGCCCCAGCTGGTAATTACATGTATCTCTATAGTGTCAGAAAACATTTGAATGAACCCTGAAGTTAGTATTTGGCGTCTTAAATCTCCATTGGATTAATCCCAAGCTTTATTACCGTGTTATTTCCATCCTGTTACCATGGTATTACTGCGTTATAAAGTAAAGAGCCACTTTCAAACTCAAAATGTCCGCCCTGTTTTCTCTGAGCTTTGAGCCGAGTGAGACGATAGAATCTTAGAACAAAAACAATCTGTGATCATGTTTAAAATCATTTTACATTTTAATTTTCATAAATCTTTGAGACTGTGATCCACGAAGACTCAGGAGTTTGTGGCTCCTTTTTCTACTTTTGCCAAATCTGTAGCTTAGAATCGAAATTTAAATATGGAATCATTTATTTTTAAGTCTTTTTTTCGTTATCTTGTGGTGGGAGTCTCGTTCTAAACCAGGAAATACACCCAGATGTAAAGCGTTTGTGTTTTTGTCGACCACATCGTGTTTCTGAAAATGACGAGAGAAACGTCGCCCATTTAACTGTGAAAAATGTGTGTTTTTAACTATTTCTTGTACAATTCTACAGATTCTTTTATGGATCGGGACAAAAGGAGTCCCTCTTATTATCAATGTAACAGTGTTATCAAATTCTAATGACAAACAAATGAAGATATTAAAAAAACAAAAACTATCTCTGTGTCTGATTGATTCTTACGGCTCATGTTTGTGTTTCATACAGATTCTATTCACGCTCACAAACCAGGAAGACGTTTGGAAACACGCGATGCCAACTTCCGATGGTTCTGTTCGTGGTAGTAAGTCTGACAAAATCTAGGAAAACTGAGAAAATGTCCCGGTTTTCTTCATCTCCATGTCATTGTAGCGTTCCGTTATGTTCGGCTCATCAATAATTCCAACCAGACCTCAGTTTTCATCACACAAAGAGATGAGGGGCCAAATTCCAGATGATTCTAAACAGCACGTACGTCTGCAGTCTGGTCGGAGTCTGGGTTTGATCACAGTCGGTCGGTGAGTCCAGAGTCGGGACGTACACCGGAAGTCATCACATGTTTCCAGACGTCTTCCTGGTTTGTGGCGTAAGCGTGAATAGAGTCTCTATATCTAGAGTTATATTAAGCTGAGCTCCAGGAGTGGGCGGGGCCTATTGTTGTAATCACATTGTGTACAGTGACTTTAAAAAACAAAAATCCACTGCACTGTTCTGCCACATGCTTTTACTGAACAACGGCCCAGACAAACCGAGAAAGACAGGTAGAAGTAGTAGCAGCAGTAGTAGCAGTAGTAGTAGTAGTAGTAGAAGTAGTAGCAGCAGCAGTAGTAGTAGTAGTAGTAGTAGTAGCAGTAGCAGTAGTAGTAGTAGTAGTAGTAGTAGTAGTAGTAGTAGTAGTAGTAACAGTAAATAGTAGTAATTGTTGGAGGTAGTAGTAATAGTTGTAGTAAGTAGTAGTTGTAGTAGTAGTAATAGTTGTAGTAGTAGTAATTAGTAGTCATAGTAGTAGTAGTTAGTATAGTAGTAGTAGTAGTAGTAGTAGTAGTAGTAGTAGTAATTAGTAGTAGTAGTAGTAGTAGTAGTAGTAGTAGTAGTAGTAGTAGTAGTAGTAGTAGTAGTAGTAAGTAGTAGTAGTAGTAGTAGTAGTAGTAGTAGTAGTAGTAGTAGTAGTAGTAGTAGTAGTAGTAATTAGTAGTAGTAGTAGTAGTAGTAGTAGTAGTAGTAGTAGTAGTAGTAGTAGTAGTAGTAGTAGTAGTAGTAGTAGTAGTAGTAGTAGTAGTAGTAGTAGTAGTAGTAGTAGTAGTAGTAGTAGTAGTAGTAGTAGTAGTAGTAGTAGTAGTAGTAGTAGTAGTTAGTAGTAGTAGTAGTAGTAGTAGTAGTAGTAGTAGTAGTTGTAGTAGTAGTAGTAGTAGTAGTAGTTAGTAGTAGTAGTAGTTAGTAGTAGTAGTAGTAGTAGTAGTAGTAGTAGTAGTAGTAGTAGTAGTAATTAGTAGTTAGTAGTAGTAGTAGTAGTAGTAGTAATTAGTAGTTGTAGTAGTAGTAGTAGTAGTAGTAGTAGTAATAGTAATAGCAAGAGTAGCAGCAGTAGCAGTAGTAGTAGTAGTAGTATTAGTAATAGTAACTGTAGTAGTAGTTAACCTGAAAAACTACCTCTTTGTGACATCACAAGGTGGAACAGAGCGTTTTGAGCTTCTGGAGATGTAAACAGACGAGATCAAAAGTTTCTCAAACATGTGAATGAAACAAAACACAAATGAAACACTGGAGACATGTTCAATACAAACACACGTCCTCCTCCTCCATCCTCCATCTCAACATTCATGTTCTGAAGACATTTTGACAGAGGAGGAGAAGACATGGACGATCACGGGACTCTCTCCTCCTCCTTCTCTTTCTCTCTTTCCTCTCTCTCTTCACTCCATCTGTCTCTCCTTCACTCTATCCCTGATCTTGCTCTCTCTCTTCACCTCCCTTCACTCTCCTTCTCGTGTCAGTCTCTCCTTTTCTACACTCTTCTTTTCTCACGCTATTCTCACCTTTCTCTCGTTTTAATCCCTCTTTCTTCATTGTCTCTACGTTCTCTCTTCCTTTCACTTCTCTTCTTTTCTCCTCTTTCTCTCTCCTCTTTCGTCCCCTCCCCTTTCTGTCTCTTCCCTCTCTTTCTCTCGTCATCCCCGATCCCTCCTCCTCTCTCTTCTCTTCTCCCGCTCGCCGCTTTCGTCCCCTCCCCTCATCCCTTCTCCTCCTCCCTCCGTTTCTCTCCTCACCCCACCCGTCCCCTCCTCCTCCTCCTCCTCCTCTTCCTCTCCTCTTTCTCTGTGATCTATCATTCATGGACACTCATTTAAAATCGTGTGAAATATTTAAAGTGGCGCCGGGTCGAGGAGTCTCTGACCTCGTCCAGATTATTACTGCACCTCCAGAAAGAGACGGATAATAAAAGAAAGTGCAATATCCCACTGAGTCAGATGCCCTCCCGTCCTCCTGTAGTCCTAAACCAGGACAAAAATAGGACTAAACCAGGACTAAACCAGGACTAAACCAGGACTTAAGGACTAAACAGACTAAACCAGGACTAAAACAGGACTAAACCAGGACTAAAACAGGACTAAAACAGGACTTAAGTAGGACTAAACCAGGACTAAACCAAGACTAAACCAGCACCAAACCAGGACTTAAGTAGGACTAAACCAGGACTAAACCAGAACTAAACCAAGACTAAACTAGGACTTAAGTAGGACTAAACCAAGACTAAACCAGAACTAAACCAAGACTAAACTAGGACTTAAGTAGGACTAAACCAGGACTAAACCAGAACTAAACCAAGACTAAACTAGGACTTAAGTAGGACTAAACCAGGACTAAACCAGAACTAAACCAAGACTAAACTAGGACTTAAGTAGGACTAAACCAAGACTAAACCAGGAATAAACCAGGACTTAAATTGGACTAAACTAAGACTAAACCAGGACCAATCCAGGACTTAAGTAGGACTTAACCAGGACTAAAGCAGGTCCTCCCATCCTCCCGTTTCCTTGGACTTGAGTTAGGCTTCTGTCACTAATTTTAGGACTTGAGGCTCGACTTAATAAAATGGACTAAGACTTGGGACTCGATGTGGCTTTGAAGCTCAGTGACTTGGGACCTGACTCGGACTTGAGCCTTGTGACTTGACAAGACTCGATGCTTCTCTTTCATAAACGGTGGCAGTAGCTCAGTTGGTAGAGCATTCGCCCACTGATCTGGAGGTTGGCGGTTCGACTCCAGCTCTTGACATAAACTGGTGTGATTCCAGCTTCCACAGATGAATGCTGTTGTTGTGTCCTTGGGCAAGACATTTAACCCACAGTGTCTGCGTACACTGGTGTGTGAATGGGTGAGTTGTTGTAAAGTGCTTTGAGTGACTTGAAGGTGGAAAAGCGCTATAGAAAAATGTCTCTCTCCATTTGTTACTCTGGATGGAACTGAAGTACTTTGGTGTGGTATCCTCAGTTGTACTACAGTAATGCAGTACAGTAAAACAGAGGGAAGTACATAGAACATGATCCTTCCATTTCAGTGCAGACTGTATGATAAAATAACTCTTGTTAAGCACTTTTCAATTATTCTGACTATAATGATTCACACTAAGATCTTGTCAAGACATTTAAAAATAAAAATAAATGCATTTCTACAACTCTTATATAAATACTCAAAGATAAATATACGTTTTTAAAAGTACAGTTTAGATAAAAATTCATATAAATTGCAAAAACCCAAGCGATTATATTTGGTGCTTTGGTTTAAAGACTTGAAACGACTTGAAGCTCAAAGCAGACGACTTGGACTTGACTTGGACTTATGGACTTATGAGACTCGACTTGGACCTGCCTGTATTTGACTTGAGGGACTTGACTTGGACTTATGGGCCAGTGACTCAAGAGTGTGTCCCTGTGTGTCAGATGCCCTCCCACACTCCTGTGTCTCTGTAGTGTTTGTCTGGGTTGGGGGCAGGTCAGATGTCTCTAGTTAATCAGTAGATGTCGTGGTGTGTCAGATGCCCTCCCAGATGTGCTGCTGTGGTTGAATAAATGCAGCGGGAGAATGGACTTTGTCTGATAGAAATGATCAATAAAAAAACATTTGTGGATTTGACTTTTGGAGATTTCTGATGAAAATACAGAGAATGAGAGAGGAACTCTCTTCTCCAGTCTGAGGAGGTCTCCATAACAGAACATTAAAGCCCTCACCTTCAGAACGTAATGATGTTTCACGGTTTCCATCTCCATTACCGAGACTCCAGACAGGTTTATAAGTGGAATAACAGCGCCATCTAGTGTGTCAAGTAATAAACGGCAGCTTCCAGAGGTGGGACCAAGTCGTTTTGCAAGTCTCAAGAAGTCTCAAGACTTTCACCTCAAGTCCGAGTCAAGTCCCACATCAAAAACAGGCAAATGCCGTCAAGTCTCGTAAGTCCATAAGTCCAAGTCAAGTCCAAGTCAAGTCCAAGTCAAGTCCAAGTCGCCTGCTTTTGCATCTGCAAGTCATTTCAAGTCTTTAAACCAAAGTACTTTTAAAAATGGTATATTTATATGTATATTTATACACACACACACACACACACACACACACATACATACATATATATACATACATATATATATACATATATATATATATATACACATATACATATATTATATATATATATATATATATATATATATATATGTATATATATATATATTATGAGTATTTATATAAGAGTTGTAGAATTGCTATTTTTTCCTTTTTAAATGTCTTGACAAGATCCTAGTGTGAATCATTAGTCAGAACAGAAAGAATTCAGATTTAAAAATGCTAAATAACAGTTATTTTGTCAGTCTGCATTGAAATGGAAGGATCGTGTTTTGTGTACTTCCCTCTGTTTTACTGTATTCTATATATTACTGTATATTACTGTGGTATATTTGAGGATACCACAGTCAGTTCTATCCAAAGTAAGAAATGGAGAGAGACATGTTCTAGTTTATTCCTGTAAAATTAAGCTCTGCCTGTGTCAACTGAGAAGAGGAAAGTATTTTCTAAAAACATATATTTTTAGGAGAAACATCGAGTCTTGTCAAGTCACAGGCCTCAAGTGCAAGTCAAGTCCAAGTCGAGTCTCGAGTCTTATTCTGTTTTATCAAGTAAAATCTCTAGTCCTAAAAATAGAGTCCAAGTTAATATTTGCAGAGTCCCACGTCTGGCATCTACAGAAGACACAGAGAGAATAAGAAGAACAGAGGACTCAGTGAGAACACCCTTTTCACAAATGTAAACAATAATTTATTACAAAAATCTGATTCCAGAACAGCTTTTGGTTAAATATATATTAAAAAAACATTCAAGAAAAGTGTATAATCAGATGTGCAGCAGTTACAGATTTCACAAAATGATTGGTAAACAAAGTTACACAAATAAACCCATAAATGTCTTAAAAAGGGGGTATTCTGCTAAATTTACTTATAAGGATTTTTTTGTTGTAGTTTTTAGATGTCTTTAATGCATGCTCGAGTATTTTAGTGATCTCCCCCAGGCCCTATTCAAACCCTCCTTATGGTTAGCTGTACAAGACTCCACCCACAAGCCGACATCACCCATGCTCCCACACGACAATTCTCCTTAAACGTACAAAAACCTGAAAACTTTGCACAACACTTGACAAACCTGATGTGATGTGCAGTAGTTTCATTAGCGGGATTCACTCTGACAGGCTCTATTCACGCTTCCGTCACAAAACCGGAAGACGTTTGGAAACACGTGGATGTTGACAACAGTAACTCTGACAAAAAAAATCTGGGAAACCTGAGAAAATGGGCCGGTTTTCTTCATCTACACGTCATTGTTTTCTTTCATTTTTTTCCTTTTAGTAATTTGTGTATTATAATTTGTCTCGTTTAATAAATAAAAAGACTTCCGTGCCTCATGAAAAGCTTTGTCAGGTTGTGAAGACGCTGCTGCTGATTCCAGTGTCGGGAACTCCACCGGAAGTCGTCATCCGCATTTCCAAACGTCTTCCTGTAAGCGTGAGTAGAGCCTATTGTGCTGTGATAGCGCTCTGAAGGGGGAGTGACTTAGCGTGGGGAGCAAAGGCACGGCTTGAGCGACTATAGGATTTTCAAAACAATAAAAGGTAACACGATGATCTAAATACGTTATGTGTTATAGTTCAAACCGCAAAGAAGTAAAGTACCCCCTCTTTATAAACCGTTTCTCTTTATACTCGGAGAATAGATTATAATGTTATCTGTGAAACTAATAAACTAATAAACTAATAGTGCAGTTTGTCTCATGAAACTGTCCTTCTCTGTTCTTCCGTTTAGGCTCCACGTAAGAAGGTGCGTCGTATCAGGTCCAGTAGCGCCCCCTGTGGTCACTGTGGTATAGCCCTCTTCACATGTAAACGCTTCACTCGTCACCTTTGACCTCCGACCCGGGCGGTGACGTCACCTCGGATGACCTCTGACCCGGGCGGTGATGTCACTCACTCAAATTACTGTTTTCTGAATCTGAAATAAAAGACGACACATTAGTCACTTGGACGGACTTTTAAAAGTACTTCTGTGTGTTTTGTGAGTTTTATAAAAATGTTGAGGAAGATTAAAACTTGACATAATCAACTAATGAACTACAGCAGGGAAAGTAGAAGTAGTAGTAGTAGGAGTATTAGCAGTAATATTAACAGTAGCAATAGTAGTATTAATAGTAATAGTATTAGTAGAAATATCAGTAGTTTTAGTAGTATTACTAGTACTAGTAGTAGTAGTAGTAGTAGTGGTAGTATTTGTAGTAGTAGTCGTAGTCGTCATAGTAGTCGTAGTAGTAGTATTAGTAGTCGTAGTCGTAGTATTAGTAGTCGTAGTAGTTGTAGTCGTAGTAGCAGTACAGTAGTAAAAGTAGCTGTAGTGGTAATGGTAATAGTAATAGTAGTAATAGTAGTAGTAATAGTAGAAGTAGCAGTATTAGTAGTAGTATTAGAAGTAGTAATAGTAGTAGTAGTAGAAATAGTAGTTGAAGTAGTAGTAGTAAGTCCAGTACAGTACAGTGGTAAGAGTAGTTGTAGTAGGAATAGTAATAGTAGTAGTAGTAACAGTAATAGCAGCAGTAGCAGTAGAAGTAGAAGTAGTAGGTTTGTACATGTACTATACACTCTATATAATATTTCTGTATTTGAGTGGATAATAGTTTTGTGTCGTACCACTTCGTTCTCTGCAGCGTCTCTTGGCCTCGGCTCGTTCCTCTGAGTCAAAATACCAAACAGTGATGGCGTATCTGAAACACAACCCAAATGTATTTATATTAATGTATAGAAATACTTCAACAGGATCAACAGGCTTTATATTTTAGGACATGTGTGGAGGTGACCCACTCACACAGACAATGACCCGCTCACACACAGAGAACGACCCGCTCACACAGACAATGACCCGCTCACACACAGCGAACGACCCGCTCACACACAGACAATGACCCACTCACACACAGAGAACGACCCGCTCACACACAGACAATGACCCACTCACACAGACAATGACCCACTCACACAGACAATGACCCACTCACACAAAGAGAATGACCCGCTCACACAGAGATGACCCGCTCACACATTAAGAATGACCCGCTCACACAGAGAATGACCCGCTCACACAGAGAATGACCCGCTCACACAGAGAGAACGACCCGCTCACACACAGACAATGACCCGCTCACACACAGAGAACGACCCGCTCACACACAGACAATGACCCACTCACACAGACAATGACACACAGACGACCCGCTCACACACAGAAGAATGACCCGCTCACACAGAGAATGACCCGCTCACACATTAAGAATGACCCGCTCACACAGAGAATGACCCGCTCACACAGAGAGAATGACCCGCTCACACAGAGAGAATGACCCGCTCACCAGAAATCACACACAGAGAACGACCCGCTCACACAGAGAGAATGACCCGCTCACACAGAGAATGACCCGCTCACACATTAAGAATGAGCTCACACAATGACCCGCTACACAAGAATGACCCGCTCACACAGAGAATGACCCGCTCACACAGAGAGATGATCACACACAGAGAAGACCCGCTCACACACAGAGAACGACCCGCTCACACAGAGAGAATGACCCGCTCACACACAGAGAACGACCCGCTCACACAGAGAAATGACCCGCTCACACACTGAGAATGACCCGCTCACACATTAAGAATGACCGCTCACACATTAAGGACCCGCTCACACATAAGAATGACCCGCTCACACAGAGAATGACCCGCTCACACACAGAGAACGACCCGCTCACACACAGAATGACCCACTCACACACAGAGAATGACCCGCTCACACAGAGAATGACCCGCTCACACAGAGAATGACCGCTCACACAGAGAATGACCCGCTCACACAGAGAATGACCCGCTCACACACACATCACACACAGAGACACCGCTCACACCGCTCACACAGACATCACAGACAGAATACCGCTCACACAGAGAGAATGACCCGCTCACACAACCCGCTCACACAGAGAATGACCCGCTCACACAGAGAATGACCCGCTCACACAGAGAGAATGACCCGCTCACACAGAGAGAACGACCCGCTCACACAGAGAGAATGACCCGCTCACACACAGAGAATGACCCGCTCACACACAGAGAATGACCCGCTCACACAGAGAATGACCCGCTCACACATTAGAGAATGACCCGCTCCGCTCACACAGAGAATGACCCGCTCACACAGAGAATGACCGCTCACACACAGAGAACGACCCGCTCACACACAGAGAACGACCCGCTCACACAGAGAATGACCCGCTCACACAGAGAATGACCCGCTCACACACAGAGAATGACCGCTCACACAGAATGACCCGCTCACACATTAAGAATGACCCGCTCACACATTAAGAATGACCCGCTCACACATTAAGAATGACCCGCTCACACAGAGAATGACCCGCTCACACAGAGAATGACCCGCTCACACACAGAGAATGACCCGCTCACACATTAAGAATGACCCACTCACACACAGAGAATGACCCGCTCACACACAGAGAATGACCCGCTCACACAGAGAATGACCCGCTCACACAGAGAATGACCCGCTCACACAGAGAGAATGACCCGCTCACACAGAGAATGACCCGCTCACACATTAAGAATGACCCACTCACACACAGAGAATGACCCGCTCACACAGAGAATGACCCGCTCACACAGAGAAATGACCCGCTCACACAGAGAATGACCCGCTCACACATTAAGAATGACCCACTCACACACAGAGAATGACCCGCTCACACAGAGAATGACCCGCTCACACAGAGAATGACCCGCTCACACAGAGAATGACCCGCTCACACAGAGAATGACCCGCTCACACAGAGAATGACCCGCTCACACAGAGAATGACCCGCTCACACAGAGAATGACCCGCTCACACAGAGAATGACCCGCTCACACATTGAGAATGACCCGCTCACACACAGAGAATGACCCGCTCACACATTAAGAATGACCCGCTCACACAGAGAATGACCCGCTCACACAGAGAATGCATCTTTTTCAATGTATTTTTCATTGAATAAAAGCCACAGAGGTAAGTGACTGTCACAGTAAAGGCTCTGTACTGTACAGTATAATTTATTCATTGTACTTCTTCATCACCTGACCCCTCCCTGCTCTGTGATTGGCTGTTACCTATGCTATCCATTTACCTGGGCTATACATTTACCTGTTCTGCACATGTACCTGTTCTGCACATGTACATGTACCTGTTCTGCACATGTACCTGTTCTGTACATGTACATGTACCTGTACATGTACATGTACCTGTTCTGCACATGTACATGTACCTGTTCTGCACATGTACATGTACCTGTTCTGCACATGTACATGTACCTGTTCTGCACATGTACCTGGTGGCGTAGGAGGGTCGGACTTCGTGAGGATTCCTTCGGTCAGACCAGAAAAGCAGCAGTCGGTCAAACAAAGGCTCGATGTCGCACACATAAGGTCTGTCCTCAGGATAGATCCTCAACAGCCCGCCGTGCTCCTGTTTAATACAAGAGGTCAGGGGTCAAATACACACAGAAGGTAAGAGGCCAGGGGTCAGGTACACAGAGAGGTCAGAGGTCATATTAAAACACAGTATGACCAGAGAACATGAGGTCATGTCTGTTTTCTACTGACTTTAGTCTTTCATAGGGTCTGTACAGTTTAGGAATAGGCTAAAGACAGAGCACATGGCCCCACAGACTCTGCACGTAAACCTGGCAAGCCACTTCTGTAGCCACAGCTGCCCTGGGGCAAACCGACAAAAGTGAGGCTGCCAATCTACATCATCGACCCCTCCCACCACATACCTCATGTCTCATACTAGGCAATGTGTTTGAGCTTAGTGTGTTGCCCAAGGACAGAAAGTCAGTTTACACTGAAACGAGCTGGGCCACTGTTCAAAAAACACTAGTAGCACTAATTAGTAGTAGTAGTAGTAGTAGTAGTACGTTACACTCACCGTTGCGTTCCAGTCCTTGTTGAGGTAGTAGATGCAGGTGAGGCAGCGTCCGTCACTGTTTGGATTGTCCACATGTTTCACATAACCAGCTCCTCCTCCTGGATAACACGCCACCATGGCCTAAAGACACACAAGAGGCTTAGACCAGGTCCAAACCAGGACTGAACACGTCGAAACCCCCGACTGAAGACTCAACTAAGAGTGAACTAAGAGTGAACCAGCTCCTTCTTTTTTTTTATTTTATTTTATTTTTTTTTATTTGAGACAGGGACAGCGCACAATTTTCGCATTAACCTTGACAGGAGAGATGCATTGTACATCAGGTTGTAGCATCAGTGCTAATTTCCACCTGTCGTCCCTGGACAGGTTCATTGATTCTCCGGGATAACACCCCATCATTGCTTAAAACATTGTTCAGTGTCTTGCCCCGTGACACAACAGCAGTACCTTTTTGAGTATGATTGTGTATTACATGATGCACATCTCACCTTAGAGCGATGGCTGATTGGTCGGTTGAGTTTCCGCGCGGCGCTGGTCACTAGTTTATCGATGACCACAAGCAGAGTGTTAATGGCGTCACATCCTCTCTCCGTCCCACACACCCACGTGATCCTGTCTCCTCTCACCGAGCTCCTCTTCACTCCCGGGGCTGCGCGCATCAGCTGGCCCCCCTTCAGAGCTCCAGACAGGTGCATCCTCCTCACCTGCTCAAGCACCGTCCCCCCTGTGACTTCACCCAACACGCCGTCCAACCAGCAGAAGCCCTGAGCCGAGAGGGCGGGGACAACGCGCTGGACCACGATCCGCTCGATGTCCATGTCGCCAACGGGCTCCGCTAACGGCATTTTAGTGTCAGTCACTGAGAGAGGAAGTGCCCTGTGGAGGGGAAGGGGCTTGCAGCGAAGTGGGATGGGCTTGCAGAGGGTCCTTTTAGTCCGGACCAGGTCTCTGCGTCCTCTGGGTTTGGACCGGGAATCCAAGATGGCTGACGTTGTGGCAGATTCAGAGAAGAAACTTGAACTACAGCTCAGTCCAGTCAGACACAACCAAAAGTGTCTGACAACAGTTTTTACTTTTCTTAATTTCTGCAGTTTGTAAAAATAATAATAATAAAAAAGTTACTTCCAACTACTTAAAAACTTTTAGTTGGTGTAACTTAATAAAACGTCAAAAACAAGAGAGTACAGAAGATATAGTTCTGTTACTCTTTGGGAAAAGTGCTAGTTACAAAATACTGTGTGTCTAGGTTCAAACTTGAAACTGAACCTAAAAAGTCAAGTCTAGTTTTTTTGTAAAAAGAAAAACAAAACAAAAAAACAAATATATATATATATAAATATTGGTAATTATATTAACTATTTTCTGGGTTAAACAAGTACAAATCTAAAATCGTTTACATTTGTTCATACATTTGGAATAAGACACTGCAGATTTACACCCCAAATTGTATCAACAATTGTGCAAAAGTTAGGTAAACTCAAACTCAAACTGTTCGTGCGCTAAAATTTGAATGTCTTTAAAAATCTGAAGTTTTAAACAAAGCTTCGGCTGCAGAAGTTACGTGTCCGTAGAGAGTGGCTCACAGTCACGTAGTCCACCTCAAGACCTGCGCTCGTGAAAAATCGGTTTGACGAAAAATATCATAACACGATCAATAAAGTCAAAGATAAATATGAAAAATACGATACATTCCTCGTGTTTGGTCCCAAATCGTGTCTAAATCTGCGGGACAAACGAAGAGTCGGTGAATTGAATCGGCGGGCGGGAGAGGCTGGCGTCCTCTGGTGCTACGTGCGTAAAGCCGAGTGAAGAGAAACGCACGCAGAGCCTGTTTGTATCGGAAACAAGAGTCTGTCAAAGAGCGAAGGGTGACGGAGGAAAGATCTGGTCTGCACCTTCAAAATAAAACCAGAAAAGAGTCAGTAGAGATGGAGAGTAAAACAAAGCAATAATACAAAGTGGATTTATGCAGTATATTCTGTGTAAACGTCCTGTATCACACAAAATAAACTCCTGTGAACTTTAAGCCACGTTACAATGATGTTACCTCAGAAGAAACATAACTGGAGCTGTGTTTCATTCAGACGTTTGTGTGATCCTGGTCCTGCATTATTAGTCTGTCTACATCTCTCGAGCTCAAAATGTTCTGTTCCACCTTGTGATGTCATGAAGGTCTAGCAGTAGTTTTCAAGTGAAAGTTAACAACGTTTTACCTTTAGTTGAGTTGATCGGCAATTCCAGTGCTAAAATCATCTAACTGAGTCTAGTGAAGATGCACGGAGTTTAAAAACAGAGTGGAGCACTTCCTCTATTACCACATGACATCACAAGGTGGAACAGAGTGTTCTGTGTGAGAGGAGAATTAAGCCTAAATCTGCAGGGTTTGTGTGTTAAAGTAATATTTTCATTGAAGCAACATGTACTTGAGTAATATATATATATATATATATATATATAGCAGCTCTTTCAGATATGATTTAGTTTGTCTCATTTTTAAGTCTGTCCTTTGAAAATACAAGATTTTGTGAATTATTTAATGTTTTGTTCTTTAAATTACATTCACTTCAAATGATCAAACAGATTATACATCCTGACAGTTACTCTTTCTGTTACTCTTCAGTTGTAGGCTTTTCTTAAAAAGTAAGTAATTTAATCACTTCTACAGTAATCACTACTTTGTACTTCAGCTTGAGTCATTTTTTTTAAAGTAATTCTTGTTTACTTTACCCACCTCTGTTATAGTTCTATGGTCTGCTATACAGAAGTCTGAAACGCGCTTTATTTTTTGCCTGAGCTCACTTCCTGTGCACGTCTCTTGTGTGTGCCGCTTGACGCAGGGCCAAAAGTGCGACGTGCTGAATTTGTAGTACACTCCGGGGGAGGAGGAGGAGGGCTGTGCCTGACTGGGGTTTATCTGCGCTCCTGTCCTCACGTACTCCACACTACCTCTCCAAAAACGCTCCAAAAACCCCAAAACGCCACCAAAACGCACCTGTGCACCGCGTTCTTCAATATGACACTTATGACATTCTAGAATAAACCACCACTCGACCTGCCTTGGACTTAAGGTTAAGACTTATGTTTAGAACAAAAGTTATCAGTACTGATTTAGTCCCGATTTAGCCCTCGTCTTGACCTGTTTTTGCCCAAATTAGGATGTAGGTCATCTTTTGTTTGTTTGTGTTTATCTTTTCGAGCCTGACCGGGGATAACCCGGTTTAGCTCTATTTAGTCTAGTCCTTGTTCTGTCCTCGTTCAAATGTGACTTTTCATGCTTTTCTTGGAAAACTTTATCACTCCCCAAACAACTCGCAGTGCCCCTAAACATGTATTTCATAGAAAGTTTGTAAATGTAGTTCTGGGCAGTCTGTGTAATAAAAGTGCACGCACACGTGCCATCACGCGCTCACCTCTCTCACGTAAACAATGTGACGCCGCGTCCTGTTCTCTTCATTTTCTGATAAAAAGGTGGCGAGCATGCTGCGCGGGCACGTTCGTCCAGGGGCGTGCCCGGTGCCGTTGGAGACCGCACGTAACCCACATCTCCCACACACGCGCGCACAGGATGTACACACACGTGCAGCACGCGACAGGGAAGCCGTGGGAACCGAGATAACAACAAAGCACTTATCCACGGATAATTAGTGTGTCAGATGCCCTCCCATGCTCCTGTGTGTCAGATGCCCTCCCAACCTCCTGTGTGTCAGATGCCCTCCCATCCTCCTGTATCCCTGTAGTGTTGGCCAGGTCAAATGTCTCTATTTAATCTGCAGATGTTGTGGTGTGTCAGATGCCCTCCCAGATATCATGGTGTGTTTGGATATTTGGATAAATATAGCAGGAAACTGGTCTTGTTTGGCTTGGATCCAGATCTTGGCGTGTGGGACGTGATCTGTCTGTTAAAGTATAAACACCCTCCCCCTTCCCTTTCCTCCTCCTCCTCCTCCTCCCTCTCTCTCTCTCTCTCTCTCTCTCTCTCTCTCTCTCTGTCTCTCTCTCTCTCTCTCTCTCTCTCTCTCTCTCTTTATCTCTCTCTATCTCATGTTGGTCAATGCTGTTTCTTTTTTAGGCTCACCACATCTAAATTGGGACTAGATTAGTGTTGTTATGAATCTGATAAAAAGTAAACAGAGTTAAATTTGTCCTTTGCTATCTTATTTTAGACACCAGTATGATTTTTGACAATAAACATGTGCTCTTATACGTGTGGAATCCCTCGGCGGTCCACGTGTGTATACTACAGTGTACGTGCTCTTATACTTGTTCTGATACAGCTCAAGATCATTCAGGATAGGTTAGTTTCTGTCCTGTGACTCTTTCAGATTGGGAGGGACAAAACCCAGAACTAAACCTGAACTAGAACAGGTCTAACTCCGCATTAGGACTCAAACAGGACAAGTTGTGCTCTTATTGTGGTTTATTTAGGATTAAAATGACCAGGAAGTCCCCGCCTCAGGCCCAAGTCACAGAGACTGACTCATTTAACAGGCTTTAATTAATCACATTCTCATGATTAATTTTTAACTTCCTGTGACCTTAAGTGTTCCTCTCTGTAGTGTGTACAGTACATGCCATTATGTTTGATTGTGTAAACATCTGTCTTTCTCACTTTTCTATAAACAGCTCTATTCACAAATAAAAAGGCATGTAGAGTTTAAAAAGGTGTATAGATTACACCAGTGATGGAAGGTAACAAAGTACAAAAGTAAAAGTACAATATCTAAGTACAATTTTTAGGTATCTGCACTTTACGCAGTTTTACAGTGGATACTTTTTGCTTTTTCTTCACTACATTTGAGAGCAGGTATCTGTACTTTCTACTCCACTACATTTTAGATTTGGACTGAAAAGTAAAAAGTACTTTTCTTTATGTCTGAGACCTTCTGAAAAAGCTGAGACTTATTTTTACCACATTTAATTTGAGTTAATGTCCCAACTTTGAGCAAACAAATACACACAAACAGCCAAAACAATGAACAAAATCACTTAAAATCGGCCAAATTCTTTATCAAAACTACTATATTTGAGGCTTTAATTGTTGAAAATACATTTAATTTTTACTCTCAAACTACATTTCTAAACAGATACTTCGTTTTACTTTTTACTAGATTTTTTTACTTTTACTTTGCTTGAATGTTTTTTATTGTTTTGTTTTTTGTCCATTTATCTGTACTTTTACTTAAGTAGCAACATTTAGTATTCCATCGACCACTGGAGTCCAATTATTATTTGTAAAACGTTATACAGTACAATACAAAAGATAAATAAATAAAAAAAGGAAGAATCATGTAATAAATATGGGCGGGTTAATATAAAAACTATATATCTGCTTTTCTGTTGTTTACAATATATAGTATGTATATTATCAGGCCCGTCGACAGAAATTTGTGGGCCCTGAGGCAAGAAGACATACATGGGCCCCCCTCCAATATAAAATATAAATTAAAAAGAAGCTGGTCCAATTCATGACAACAGATCTCTTTGTCCCTCAGGTCAACTAAAAGTCAGGTCTGTGGAGAAGCAAGCCCGCTCAGAGTAAGAACATATGAGTTTCAGTGCAATAAACAAAACAACAAAACAGAAACTAAACAACATGATTCTCTTTTAGTCTATATTTGGGCTAAAAAGTTACACACTCTGGCTTTAAGCTGCAAAAATGTCCTCAATAAAAAAACTCACCAAGTGTTTTACCCAAATATGCCTTTAATGATCCACAAAAACACCTCCATGAAAACTTTACATCTGTTTACATCACATATTTACAAAGACAAAGGAACAGATCAGCAGTTTCACAGGAATTCTCAAAGTTTTACAGGAAAACTGTACAATAAGGGACACTTCCGGTCAACACAAACGCCTCTGTGCTTTGGGTTCCACAAAGAAAATCACGGTAAACCAGGACTAAATGAGAACTGAACCAAGACTAAAGCAGGTCTATACCATCAGGGTTTCATGGAGTAAACCAGGACTAAACAAGGGCAAAATCAGGATCTAAAAATGGACTAAACAAAGGCTGAAGCTGAACTAAACCAGGACTAAACAAGGGCAAAATCAGGGTCTAAACCGGGATTAAACCAGGAATAAAACAGGAAACCGGGCCTAAATAAAGTCTAAGCAGAGAACTGAATCAGGACTAAACCAGGTCTATACCATGTCAATGTTTCACGGATTAAACCAGAACTAAACCAGGATTTAATATGGACTTAACCAGGTCTACCATTGATTCCTCTGTTCACTGATAATAATTTTTTTGTCCAAATGTTCAAAAATATTCTAGAAAAACTCAACAAATTATAATTATTCTTATATATATATAAAAAAAAAGAAAACTACTAAAAATAATTAATGGCAATTCAAATTCATTGTAGAGTGCACATTTAAATTTAAAATAGTCATGTGTTAATATACTGCACATACGTAATTTTAATAATATTTAAAGAAGCATTATGTAACTTTTCTACTGAGGGCATTATTGCTTTTCCTGTAATGTTCCACAGCATGGCATTACATCTATCTAACACCATGGAGACAACTCGAGTTAGATAAGGTGTCCCAAGCCAAGTTACAGTTCAGATCTATGGAGAGGTGAGCCCAGTAAGTACACATGTTTCACAAATATTTCTTTGGCAATAAAAACACCTGAAATTGAATAAATGCTAGAGACACGTTTAATGCCACACTGAGGAACATTACAGGTAAAGCAATCACATCTCCATGGAGACAAGCATCAGAAAAGTTACATAGTGCACTTTTAAATAAAAAAAAAACTAAAAAATAAAAAAAACTAAAAGCAGAGGTGGGTAGAGTGGCCAAAAGTTTCCTCAGTAAGTTTTTTCAAAATACCATTACTCAAGTAGAAGTACAAAGTAGTGGGAGTAAAAAAAAAAAGTATTTGGGAAAATTAAGTAACTGTTGGGACATAACATCTGATTTATAATTTGGAGTTAATATTTTGTCCTTCAAATTAATTAATTTTAAATAATTCACAAAATCTGGTATTTCCAAATTACAGACAAAAATTAGACAAACTAAATCATATCTGAAGGAGAAGTGCAAGAAACACAAATGTTCAAATAATTTCATATTGTCACAAAAAGCTTTTGTCACTTTAGATTTTAGATAGTGAGAAGAGGAATCACAACTTTTACTCAAGAGTACTGTTCCACTGTACAATATATTACTCAGTAGAGTAAAAGTATGCAGCTGAAAAAGTACTCTTAAAAAGTACAAAAAAAGTTACTCAAGTAAATGTAACTGTAAATGTAATGTAACCCACCTCTGTTTAAACCCAACCACTTTTCATATACATACAAATCTGGTCACATTTTGGACATTTTAACCACAAAAAAAAAAAAAAAACTAAATAAAATATAACTTCTGTATATTTAGTTTTAAGACATTTTTTAAATGGAATGTGCTCATAATAAAGACACACCACCTCGTGTGCGCAGGAACAGTCCAAAACGAAGGGTCAAAGTTCAAGATTAATTTGAACTTTTGTTTTTCACAGAGCCTGGAGTCTTCCCATTGGCGGAGGAAAGTTGATGGGCAGGTGGACGGACCAACGGGGCGCAGGCGTGAGGCAGGAATGGGCAGGTCAGAGGTGAACGGGAGCGTGTCATTGGACAACCTCAAAGTAGTGCAGGATGGCCATGATGTGCTGAGGCATGAACACATATCCAGTGTAAACAGCCATCGCAGCAACGGAGATCAGCAACGAATCTGAGGGAGAGAGGGTTAAGGAGGAAGAACTCTGGACTAAAGAGGGAGAGGTTAATGGATAAAAACTGAAGAATGAAGGAGAAGGGGAGAGGTAATAACACATAGCTAGTATGCGCTTCCCGCTCCACTGCCTGACTCCAATTCACTTTCTATTGAAAAACTCTCACCCCTCTCTCTGTAACTGCTGTTTGTCAGGCTCCTTATTTTGGTCTTAAAATGTTCATATTAATTATTTAACTATTTTGTCCATAAATAAATTCCTATTAAGAAAATGGAAGTTGGCTCCAAAATAACCACCGGCCTCAGTGAGCCTCATTTGACTGTAGTCAAACATTATGGGTGAAGCCAGTCTCACTTAGACTGTTTCTTTATACTGGTCTATGGTCTCAATTTACAATAGAAATAATCATCTGATTAGAATAACCCTTTATTATTAGTCTGTCTACATCCCAACACGCAAAATGTTCTATTCCACCTTGTGATGTCATGAAACAATGGTTTTCAAGTTAACAGTTAATTTTTACATTTAGTTCAGTAGAGATAGAAAATTCCAGGGCTAAAATGATCTAAGGGAGTTTAAAAACATAGTGGAGCACTTCCCGTATTACCATGATATCACAAGGTGGAGCAGAGTGTTTTCTGTTTGAGGAAAGAACAGTCTAAATATGCAGTGTTGTGTGTTAAACATGTGCTGTCATGTTTGTGATGGGGAAACATAACAACAGGAAACAGCTTAATATGGAAACCATTTAGCAGCATGATGAAAGTCTAAACAGAAAGACAATGTCATAATGTCACACATTTCCTCGAAGGCGCAGCTCTAAATGTTTCTCCCTGTCTCCGGGTCAGCTGACCGCTGATCATCTGAAATCCACATCCAGTTTTTAAGTCAACACTGGAGTAATCCCTCATTCAAACACTGTCAGTTTACAATACAAAAACAATAAATCAAACAAAGACAACACCATATGATCTGTTTGCACAATACACAAAGAGCACCCTACACAGAAGCCGCACTTAAGCTGTTCAAACATCTGCGGAGTAACTAACAGACATGAGTAGAGTAGTCAAATATTGTACTCAAGTAATCTTACTTCAAAATAATATTACTGAAATAGGAGTGTAATGTTTCCAAGGAATTACACAGGTAGGTGTAAAAAAAAAAAAAAAATATTACTTGTATAGAAGGAAAACGTCTGCTGCTAGAAAAATAGTCAGGAAAGTATTATTTATTTCAAAAAGTTGTGAATGTAATGGAGTACTAACCAGCTCTGGTAACTGAAACACATTATAGACTTATTTAACTCATTAGTTTTAGTGTGAATGTCCAAAAGTAGACCTACTTTTGGACATTAACACTAAAACGAATGAGTTCAACTACCACACGACACACATACTTCAGATATTTGGCATAATTGACAGACTGGTACAGGCTTGGTGTTTACATGATAGATAGATTTTCATTGTCGAAACACACTGAGTTATATAAAGGTCATGTTTTAAGACTTTTGCACAGTCAAATGTAAATGTAACGTATGGACTCAATTGCCAGGTGAATATTGTATCACGTTAAGATGAAAAAGTTAAGGCCCAGGTAAGCAAGTAAAATTAAGAAGAAGGCTACAAATAATCCACTATAAGGACACTATTGGGCCAAAGCACAAATCCGCATGACTGAAAAGCTGTAAAATGAAATAAAGTTAGCATTAGCCACAGTTAGCTCGTGTCGGTGAAAGGATACTGAAGACGGTTCTCTCCCACGGCTCCAGCATGTACAGCGCCGTCACGAGCAAATACTGGTAATAAAACCAGGACAGCTGCTTCCAACAGTCCCCCAGTGCCATGTCCCTCCGCTACTCGCTGATGTGTCCGCTTTTACACTCTTCTTATTCGCTTTTCTCCGCTTTTCTCCGGCTCTGTTTGATTATTTACTACGTGGTTCAGTCACGGCGGGCACTTCCTGCAATGCGGTGACGTAGAATCAGGAGTTTGCAGGTTTGGGCCAATCAGAGAGCAGCGTCACAGGGCACGCACGCAAGGGAGTTCCAACGTCCGGTTTCACAATTTAAATTAAAAAAATTAAAATAAATAAAAGTGCTAATCATCATCATCATCATAATTACTGTATTGTAATTACAACATCAACCTTTCCATAGAGTGCAGGATACTGTTCTGCTAAAACCTGGCCATAACACGGTTAATTATTATAATGTTAATGTCTTCTGGGCATTGTCCCTGATCAAAACAATTAATAATAATCGTAAAGTTGGAATTACATGGGGTTCTGCTTCTTGTAACAGGTGACATTTTTAGGACTACTTTGTTTTAAATTGTTAATTGCTATAGCAACAGTCCTAATTTTTCACCATTCTGAAACTCAAGGATATCCAAAATATTTCTACGCCTATCTGCAAGTGGTAAATTGCAGTATCAATAATTGACAAATCAGTATTCCTTTCTTCCCAAAACATCTCAAATATGTTAATCAAGTAAATGCAAAGGGAGTACTGACCGCTGTTCCACATACACATACAGTTTATATCAATATGAAACATACAAATTCCTCCATAGATTTACACAACAACCAGAACTTAGTCAGTTTACAAAAATAAAACTGACCATTCTTTTATATGTATGAATGTGTGAATGGGTCTTAGAGGCACACTCACAGCCACACCTCTGCCAGTCTGCCTCAGGGCACATGTGGCTACAGAACACCACTTTTACAAAAAAATACAGTGACTGAGTGTCTGGAAAGCGTATTATTTTAAAAATTATTGTCATTCTGTTCTGACCAAACCTTTAAAAAGAAATATAAGAAACAACTGTACAAAACCTGGATATGAGAGAAAATACTAAAGCAAAAATAAAAAAATTCAAACAAGAAAAAATCAGGCATCACTCAGACATCAGATTTTATAATTTCAGACCTGAAATTTGAGATTTGGAGCTAACAGTCTTTTGTTTTGGTGGTGCTCCTGTTTTGCCCAGATCGCTAGTTTGGATCATTAGTTTGGTTTATCATTACCCAACTTGGCACAGATTTCATACTGAGCATGCCCAGATACTTTGGCGTAGGGCTGAAGTTACCATAGTAACTGTGCTCAAAACTAACCTCATTTGTTCAATCAAATTTACACTTAGAAAATTCACAATTTTAATGACAAATATTGGCTCAATGTATTATATATTTAAATTGTATTTATGTATGAATTCAGATGTTAAAAACAGTACAAATTTGATAATTTTGAGCAAAAACTATAATTCTTGTTTGTCTTTCTACAAATAAACTCTTTAAAATAGTTGAACTGTGGTATAGACATTTAAACTGAGCACATGAGTTAAATGATAACGGACCAAATTGAGTAATGACTCTGTTAGCCTGGACCATTAGCTTGTTAGCTCATAGCATTAGCAGTGTCGTTCATAGTGTTAGCAGTGACTGGCAAGAATGTTGAAGAAATGATAAACTTCGTCTTTGTCAAAAACAGCAACTTCTGTGGAGCATTCAGAGCACTGGACAGGATGGTAGACCTCCTCTGAGTCCAGGCCCTCTGGTCTCTGGTCCGGTCTCTGCTCCTGGTTTAGTCCCTGTTCTAGTCCCTGGTTCTGTCCCTGGTTTAGTTCAGGTCCGGTCTGGGTCCCCGGAGCTTTGCGTTTGCGTCTGTTCCTGAACTTGCGTGGATCTGGTTGGGTTTTGTATCTCAGGACTTCGTCTTTTTTCACGGTGCAGTTCATCACAAACATGGCTCTGTACTGGGTCCGGTACTTTTCATGTCTGAGGCAGAAAAAACAGAAAACATATGGAAATTAACACAGAAATTATTTTAACTCTTTCCCCCTTGGACACCTACTAGGAACAACCCATACATATGTTACTAGGGCTACCCTTAGAGCATAATTGCATAAAAGAAAACGAACGTCCTTGAGTGATTATAAATGATTTTCATTATTTAATTTCTCATTAACTTAATTGAAACATAGACATATTTGGTATCTCTGGAAACCTTAGACTCTGAACTATTCATTTATGGATGTTTAAATGTGATTCAGCTCAATTACAGGTATATAACAGCTCACTGAAAATGAGAGTTTACCTGGTCAGGTGCAAAATCGAAAACAAAAAACTACATTCAGCATCTGATATATGCATGTTCTGAGCATTATATTCATAAAAAAACATTTTAAAATATATTTGTCTAAGTATTTAAACAGACTTCATATCACCAGATACAGTATAGCCAAGTGTACACCTGTTTATACCTGCTGTACACCTGTGTGCACCTAATTCGTATTTTCCATTTAGCTTATTCAACTCATATAGTTTATTCAACTCATAGTTTATTCAACACACATAGCTTATTCAACTCCCATTCAACTCCTATTCAATACACATAGCTTATTCAACTCATATTCAACTCATATTCAACACATATAGCTTATTCAACTCATAGCATTTTCAACTTGTATAGCATTTTCAACTTTTTTTCAATATAGGAACATCTAAAAACATCTGGAAGGACTGATTAATCTGAAAGGTGTGACTCAGGTGTGAGTCAGGTGAATGTCATTCAATTACACCTCAACTCAGTCCTCAGGTGGATGCAACTGCCAGAAACAGTCATTGCACATGTGTGCATTGCATGCTGAACAGCCATATACAGTTTCATGGCGGGGTTCCTTCTTGTAGCAGCTTTTGCACCTGCAGTGTTTTCCAGGCAGTCGCTCAAAGGAGTGTGTCATCTTGCGTTTCTGCAAATTAATGTCTATGGGAGGTCCACTCTCGAACGGCAGCTCGCTTTCTGCTGGAGAATTCATTGATCAACTCCTTACCCAGTTCCAAGATAAAGTCCTTCTGGGCATAGCGCTTCCTCCTTCCCAACTGTCTGGTTGATGCCAGCTTATATAGAATCCAGGCATTTACACGACAGCAGTCAATCACAAACCACAAGATGTACTTCCAGTACTTTTTGCTGGGACGTGATGTGGCATATTTTTTCCTTAGTTGATCATTAACATCAACGCCATTCATGTATTGGTTATATCTGTTGATAGCCTGGGGTTGTGGCACAGTCAACTTCTGTCTGCCCACCTGCTGTTCACAGGTAATCATTTCACTTGGAGTAAGGCAACTGTGAGCAACAATTACAATGTTGTTGTCATTCCAGGCAGTCACAGTGATGTTGTTTTTTTGAAAGGCCATGATGTCACCTCGTTTGGGCAGCTGTTTCTTGAGCTTTTTCTTTTGTTTCATGGCAGGGAGGGCATCTTTTCTGGTCAACAACATTGTCCCACAAACGTATATGTGGTCTGACAAGAGATTCTCCAGCAATGAAATTGAAGAGAAAAATTGGTCAAAGTAAACACAGTGATTTAGACCAATTAAGTCACGTGTCATATCATGAATGACTCGATATCCTAATCCATGAAGCTGCTGAAGAGGTGTCTGATCACGCTTGCCTGAATATAAGTCAGACATGTAAGCTGTCCTACCATCACACCTTGCCCAAAATTTAATGCCAAACTTCTCTGGCTTTTTAGACATGTACATGCGTAGCTCTGTTCTGCCTTTGTAGCCCTTCATGGCTTCATCGATGGAGATATCACGACTATGCTTGTAGTACATTTTGAAATTCTGACGTGCCATGTCAACTATAGGAGCGACTTTTGCAATGGGATGATAACAAGGATCATTTCTAGAGAGACGCGCTGCAGCGTGATTGTAATGTAGGTACTGAGTTATTTTTTCATACCTATTCATGGTCATGACACGCAGAAACCCGCTGACACCCAAGAAAGGATCTCCAGACCAATAATCCGAGTATTCGTGCAAGGGATTTACACCCATGAGTATCGATAATCCAAAAAACGCTTTCATTTCTTCCCCGTCAGTGGGTGTCCAGTATTTGTCATCTTGGATTTCTCGTGCGCAGAGCTCCGCGTAAGCGTTTGTTTCTCTAGCAATTTTGTCATACATCTCATCTGGGAAAAAAAGCCTGAAATATTTCATAGGACTAGCCTCAGCAACTTCCAGATTTTGGGGCAATTTTGGTCCATAATCAAGTACAAAGTCCACGATAGTTTGTTCGGATATAACATTACTCCATGCATACGCGTCACCGGCATTCTTATCTTGGTAAGTTTCACTCTCCGAACACTCTCCGTCGCTATCGCTGTTTTCCATAGAAAGATCAACTTCATCATTACTTTCAAATCCATAAAAGTCAGAGTCAGAATCACTTTCGCCAAAGTTGTCCATAAAATACGCCCGCTCCTCATCATTTCTAAAACTGTGCGCCGCCATCTTTCCATTGCACGTGTTTTGTGTTGTGTTTTTTCCGGCAGCTACAATTGTCACTACTTCGATTAACTTCGGAAAAAATCGTCGAAAACACATCCCTGAATCCTACTGGTCAACCTAGTATGGGTTGTAGTGACCCCACCTATCACAGTCTCTGTTTACATGTGAAAAACTGAGCCGTTTCTAAGGGTCGTCAAATCTCGTCTTTAGTGATACAGCGGAGGTGTCAAAAGTCATCATTAGGGGTACGGGGGGGGGGTCGTCAAATGTCGTCTTTATGGGGGAAAGAGTTAAGATACTTTTTAGCAACAAAAAAAAAAAAAAAAAAAAAAAAACAACATACGGTGGAACATTACTGGTAAAACAAAGTTTCTTAGAAAAGTTAGATAGTGCACCTTTAAAGCACAGTCTATTCTAAAATGGGCAACAACTAAAACATTCCACATTACACGCATTGTCATTTAACGTGTATATTAATAATATTATTTATTTGTGTTACCTCTGACAGTCGAGGCAGAGCGTGGTCATACAGGCTGGACAGTTTAACACTGCGTCACTGCTGCAGAGGCCCTGAGAGCGCACCGCTGCCCTTGCACCACCAGGGGGCCGACGCCTGCTCTGGTACCTGCGCATACACAAACAGGGATAAATACTACTACTACAAGTACTACTAATACTAATACTGCTACAAGTATGCCTGCTCTGGTACCTGCACATACACAATAAGGGATAAATACTACTACTACAAGTACTACTAATACTAATACTACTACACGTACGCCTGCTCTGGTCCCTGAGGAATAATGAGGGATGGGAGGGAAGAAATACTACTGCTGCAAGTACTATTCATGCTATAATTTCTCTATAATAGAATAAATGTTACTAATATACTAAATAGCCCTGGACTCACTGTTCACATGCACACCAAAATATGATGTGAGAAATCAAAGGGGTCATGATCACAAAGTATGGTTTAGCTGTTTACATGTCATTTTAATAAATGTATGAATTCAAGTATCTTTTAATGATCAGATTTACAGTCTGCATGTAACCGCAGCCACTGTCCCCTTTTATATTCTTCTGTATAAACTCTCCTCTCGTATTTGTTTTTACGTGTATAAATGCATTGCTCTTGTATATATTTTACACTCTCTCTATATAAACTCACTGTCTCCTCTTGTTGTCGACCCAGGCCTGGTCCCGATCGTCTTCGTCTGGGTCATACAGAAGCTCATCATTGGTCAGAACAGTCCGCTGTCTCCGTCTCTTTCCTGTTGAACTGCCTATCAGACGAGAGGAAACATTTTAAACAAATAATGGTATTTTTAGGGAGATGCACACACAAGAGAGCAAATATGTATAAATTTAGCTTTTGTGTGTGTCCTGTTTGAAGTTAAAATGTATACTTGACTCACTGGGTGTGTCTTCTTCCTCTGAGTCTGAGTCAAAGTAAACTTTGTCGTACATTTGAGGATTCGCTGCTTCTCCTCCTCCTCCTCCACCACCTGATGTCTCAGCTGAGAAACAAAAAAAACTTTAGATAAGGCAAGATATACTAAGACAGATATAAACTTTTACATGAATCACGATAAAAAAACATAGTTGTGATCTGGTTCCAAGAAAAGAATGACACAATAGAGCAGTGTTTTCTGTCTGAGAAAAGAACTCAGCCTAAATATACAGGGTCTGTGTGTTAAACATGTGTGAATGAAACAAAACACATCTCCAGGAATGTGTTTAATGAGGAAACAACTTTATACCAGATCAGAAAATAGTGTTATATGGACCTGTTAATGGGATGATATTAGCAGTACTATGACAATATTATGACGTCTTCAACATTTTAAGTTGTTTTGCGACACACTGTTCCTCCCTGTTTCAGACCTACCCTGCCCTGGTGCGCTGGTCCCGGGCCCCCAGGAGCCCTCCATGTCTCTCATTGTGGAGTTAAGTTCCGCCTCCATCTCCTTCTCAAACTCGTCTGCACTTGAAGACTCGCTCTCTCCGGTCAGGTACTCACGAATCAGCTTCTTTTTCTGTTGCGGAGTACCATTTAGCAGAATCTCCAACTCATCCTCAGAGCTGAAGAGAAAGAGAGAGAGGGATCAGAGGAAACTAAAACTAGGGCTGTTTTATAAAAGAGCTTGTATTTATCTCCTACAATCATCAATTTGATTATTTAAACAAATAAACCTGTGTTCACTTTAAATTTCATTCTTTTTGAATAGATTCAATCTGTACACCATAACATTTTTGTAAAGGTCTTAACTATAGGGTGAGCAGCCTTTTCATAGAATAAGACCCCATGGAGATACAAGGAGGGCATCTGACACACGGGGGGCATTACTGAACATGTCTGTAGAGATCTAAACTACAGGGTTAGCAGCTTTTAGACCTCCATGAGCATCAAAACGCTTAATAAGTGGTTGGCTGCGTGGGTTTGTTTACATGTTAGCATTAGCCACCTATCCACGCGTTAGCTTCGTTTAGCCTCATTTTCGTCTTTTAAAAGCTTTCTAAACCTTTTACCTGCTCTGAGCCTGTTCCTCGTCACTCGGCTCCTCGATCTCATACGAGTCAAAATCCTGGGACCTGTTCATTTTGTTCATTTTGACGGTTTTATGGAGTTTAATTTGCGTTTTATTTGAAACTGCGGCGCATCCTGCTTCACCGTGACACTTGCCGCTTCCGGTTCCGCTGCAGCTCAGACTAAACAGCGCCTCTGGGGCACAAGAAATCTCTTATGATTCACAAATGTCCAACTTTCTCGTTATTTGTTTGGGATTGGCTTCACAAACTTGTTATATTAATCTAACAGGAAAAAAAGAACAAAAAAAAAAAAAAAAAAAAACAAGTGTGGTTGGCTGCTCTTGTGGTTGCCTGGCTCACACACTGAGCACTTAATGAAACTTTTCGTTTTTTGAGCTTAGTTTTTAACATCATATCATGGGATTTTTAACCAACTAAAAAGTGCAGCATGAGCAGTTCAAAGGACCCAAGGGACTTTTGGATTTTGCGAAATGAATGGTTTGTTTTTCCCGTATCCATAGCTTTTTACACGACCTGTGGCAGCAAATATGGCCGAAGATCTTCCAGAAGACACATGCTGAGGGAATTAACCATTTCATCACCAACCAAAACACAAGAGTGGAGTAAGAACATTACAACGAAGCCTTTCCTGTTGGAAAGGCTGCAGAACATAGAGGAGGGACACTTTTGGCTCTTCCTCTCCTCAAACTGCTCTGACACAGATCTGCTGCCCCTACCTGACCAGTCCTCCTGTTAAACTGCACTGAGACCTTTGACTGAGACTTAAAGACCACTGAGATGGGGGAATGCTGCTGCAAAACTGTAACAATTTGCTGCAGCAAATCTTGAAATTCTCTCATGATCAATAAAGTATCTCTCTCTAATCTTACTAATCAAAAGTCCTTTCAACTGACAATCACATCTTTGGGGTTGAGTAATGGCACCACTTTCTGAAACTATTGTGAAAAATCATTTGGCTTTTGTTTATTTATTCTGATAGAGAAGACGCTGAACTTTGTGCCAGTTTTTGTTTCTTGTGGATAGGCCCAATAATTACAGAGATAATAACCATAATCCAGGTCAACAAATCTGCAATCTGACAATTAAACAGCCAACTCAAGTTAAACTATAGACTGTATTGTAAATTCTGAATAGTAATTTTGCAGCTTCAAAAACTATAATAAGTAATAATGTAAGAATATGCAAATGCAACGGCAAGTTTTATCTTGTGAATTTGTGAAATGATGTGCAAAATTTAACAAAAAATATAAGTGTATAATTGGAAACATTAATTTAATTCATAGTTTGTAAATTTAATAAACAAAAAAAAGAGAACCCTGAACTTGTAAACCCCTAAAATATAATGGCCGCATCTGATTTCTCTTTCCTCTCTTAATTCTCCTTAAGTCCTCTCCTCGATTCAGCAGGAAATGGGTGAGGAAGTCCCACCCACTGGGGAGACACACACAGAGGAGAGAGGATCTAAACTCCTCACTGAGACCAATAAAGTTTGATTCTTTTCTGTGATGTCTGCTCCTGAAGCCTCCCTCATGTTTATTCCTTCCTCCCGTGGTTTCCTTTGGGACACCACTTAACATGACACATTTGATTGACAGAAAAATGGAGGATCGCGGAGAGGAATCAAGGAGAAGGAAGCGAGGAAAGAGAAATGAGATGCGGCCATTATACTGAAAATATTGAATGACTAAAGGATTCTTCTCCTTCAGTCAGTCGGCAGGGGGTGCTGTCTGACCAGATTTGTGCTGCGTTTTGAAGAGAGGGGGAGAGGTGGAGGGAGAGAGGCAGAGGAGACTGGAAAGAGGAGAGAGAATGAAAGAGAGACAGAGGATATAAGAGAGAAACGGAGGTATAAAGAAAGGAAGAGGGGTGGGGAAGAAGTGATGGAGGAGAGAGAGGGGAAAGAAACAGCATGATGGAAGAGATAGAGAGAGAAGATAGTGCAGAGAGCAAGAGAGAGAGAGCGCCAACACAAATTCTGATACAACAATCCAATCTAATCCACTTTATTTATATAGCACAAAATGATAAAATAAATGCTCAGATTTAATCATAATAATCTTACAATAATAAAACCAGTAAAATAAAATAAGAGCAAAAAACACAGAATAGCAATAAAATAAATAAAACCAATAAAATAAATAAAAAATAAATAAAAGACAAAGAGGAACACACAACTCACATGATGTTAAAAGCCAGAGAGTAAAAGTGGGTTTTAAGATGAGACTTGAAACTCTCAGATGTGTTCTAGAGCTCGGGTCTGGTCACAGAGAAGGCCCTGTCCCTCTGGTTTTAAGTCTTGTTTTAGGATCTCGGACTTCAAAGTGTAAATTATACTGTGGGGACGGTCCATTCAAAGCTTTAAAAACAAACAATAAAACCTTAAAATCAATTCTAAATTGAACAGGAAGCCAGTGCAAAGACGCAAGCATTGGGGTAATGTGCTCTCTTCTTTTGAATCCTGTCGCGCTGCAGAGTTTTGGACTAACTAAAGATAGTAAAGTGCGTTTAGTGAGATGCCAGAATAAAGTGCGTTACAATCGTCCAGGCGTGATGAAAAAAAAAGCAACAACTTGTTCAAAAAGTTTAAAAGATAAAAAAAGGTTTGACCTTGGATAATGATAAAAACTTGATAAAACACCATTGATCTGTTTGTCAAATTTAAAATTACTGTCTAAGGCAGGCATGTCAAACTCAGGCCCGGGGGCCAAACTTGGCCCACAATATAATTATATTTGGCCTGTGAGATCATGTCAAACATGTATTAGAGCTGCCTGTCGGATACAGATAGACTATAGAGACATTATTTTTTTAAATTGTGTTATTATTTTATATTCTGCTTGTTCTGGATTCAATGTTTATGCAAAACTATTATTAAACATTTATTTAAATAAGAAAAGGTTTAACATTACATATCTCAAAAAAAAAAAAAAGAGAAAACCTGCAGATGTTGTTGAAATTTTTCCAAAAAAATATTTAGTTTGGCCCACGACTTAGTCAAAGTTTTAAATTTTGTCCCTCTGTGGATTTGAGTTTGACACCCCTGGTCTATGGTGACACAGAGGTTGGTGACTGTGGGGTGCACATCATTTTTGAGGGGTCCCACATCAATGAGGAATACTGCCAGACCCAAACAGTATCACTTCAGTCTTTGCTTCATTCAGTTTTAAAAAATGTTGGGCCAACCAAGCCTTGATGACAGACAGTCTAGATAGACAACTCAAAATAGAGTTTAAAAACACAGAGGAGCAAAGTGCAACCAGACCTATAAACAGATTTTTTTTTTCTTCTTGGACTTTCTCACATAGTCAAACCTCATGCATGTGAATTCTAGAGAGTGACAGAGAGTTTGTGAAAGACAGAGCCCAATGAATGTGAAGGTATAGGAGCTGAGGAGCTGCCACCGACATAAAGAGAGGATCTGACAGAGTGAGAGAGACAGGAGGGGGGGAAGTGTCTGGGGAGACGGTGACACCTGAAACAAACATGGCCGACACACAAACAGAGCAGAGTGAGTCAGAAAACAACAAACAGCGACAACAAGAGGGAGAGGAGAGAGAAAGAGAGATCCAGTGTGCTTGTGAAGACAGAAGCACTAAAACAATGTCGCTTTAATTACGTGACTTTACATTGTTTATCGTTACGTTCATAGCGCAGTAGCATAAATTGTCACAGCAATAAGGTCCCTGGTTCAACTCCTGGGCCTGTTTGAGTGGCGTTTGCATGTTCTCCCTGTGCCTGGGTCCCCATCAACCCAAAACATGCACAAAAGGTCAAATTCTCCAGCAAAGGAGGATTTGCTGCTCTTGACAGGTTTAACCCGAACATACTGAACGATGGGTTACAGGTCTTATCATAAGGTGTATTGCTCAAGGGCCAAGGAAACTGTCATGACTGAACCCCCACCTGATGGAATACATTTGTGCCGAGCTCTTTAAATAACCGTCTACAAGAGCATTTGTTTAAACATCCATCACTGTCTCATCTTAATGCGACCACTCTTCCATTCATCTCTCCCCCTTTCTCTTTCTCTCCTCCTCTTCCTCACCTTTCTTCTTCACTATCCCCCCCTCTCTCTCTCGCTCTCTATCTGTGTCAGCTCTCTCTTTTCTTTGTCTTTCTCTCTCCTCTCTCTCTCCCCCTCTCCTCCTCTCCTCCTCCCTCCCTCCGTCTTCTTCACCTCTGTCACTCCTGTCTGAATCTCATTACTTTTGTCTTTATCTCGTCTTCGGACACTGATGACTCGGGTCCACCGGGGAGCGCCGCCATCGCCGACTTCACACGGCGAGATGGAGCTGTCCGCAAAATGTCAACTTCCTGTTTGAGCCACGTCAGGAACAAACCTCAAGAGAACCAGGACGAACCCAGGACTAAACCAGGTCTAAACTGGGTCTAAACCGGGTCTAAACCAGGACTAAACCAGGACTAAACCAGGTCTAAACCAGGACTAAACTGGGACTAAACCATGTCTAAACTGGGAAAAACCAGGTCTAAACCGGGACTAAACCAGGTCTAAACCAGGATTAAACCAGGATTTGACCAGCATGTGAACACAGTTAAACAGTTGTAATCAGAGACCATCTCAGAGATGATTGTCTCATTTACTGGGTTCATTTGAATTATGAATCTAAAATCCAGCAGATTACAGGAAATGACATCTGTTTTCTGAGCAGGACCTCTAGACCCAGTGATGTCGCTGTCTGAACTGTAGACCCGATAAAAAAGTGGACTAAGCGAGTGTGACGTCACCCACAGAGTTCGGCTCCAGTCAAATGAAGATCATGATGTCGCAGCTACAAGGGCGAATTTGGAGCCAAGCTTCATTCATCCATTTTCTTCTGCTTAGTCCTCTCGACGTGGAGGAGCAGCAGCTCTACTCCAAGTTCCTCCTGACTGAGCGCCTCACCCTATCTCTAAGAGAGTGCCCAGCCACCTGCAGAGGAAAGTCATTTCAACCGCTTGTATCTGTGATCTTGTTCTTTGTTGTTCTTGTTCTTTGTTCTACAGGCTTCATATCAGCAAAAGGAATTTATTTACAGACAAAACAGCAAAATAAAAACATCAGGGTCATGTAGAAAAGGTTAATATGAATATTTTAAGACCAAAAAGACGAGGCTCACATCAGCATTTACAGAGAGAAGGGCCACAATATTCCAGTGTTAGTCAATTGGATCCAGAGTCGATGCAGCCGGAAGAGCCCCCATGCTCATTAGCTATTTGAAAAGCAGCAGCTAGTAGGTTTCCTATGTCTATTTATATATATACAATCTATGGTCTGAACCAGATCAAACCAGATCAGGTGCTGTTTCTGTGTTTGTCCGACCTTTGCATTGGTGGAGGTGAATTTACGAAGCAGAGTGTGATCTGGTTCTTACAGCTCTGTAAGAACAAACTTTGGCTTTTATGAATCAGTCTTAACTCTATAAAGTCCACTCACTTTCACCATACTCCTACATGTCCCTTTCTGCAGCTAGCAAATGTGGACTTGAGCTATTGTTTTTAGCCCGATTTAAACTGTTCCACACATTCTGAAGTTGGTCTGAAGCACAGGTCTAACCCCGACACTGTGCTGGTATTTCTCCTGCTGTTTTTCTGAGAAGTGTGAGTCTGTAACAAGACGACTACACCACCAGGGGGCGAGCATAATGAACTCTCCATGCTCTCTCTTTTTCTCCTCCACTCCTCCCTTCTCTTCCTCTCTCTCTCTTTCTCTCTGTCGCTCCTTCAGTACTTGTAGTATACAGCAGATTGAATTTAATCAAATTTCACACTAGAATTCAGAGGAAAAATACAAAACAAACTCACAAAGCAGCAGAGTGTAGCGCCGCAGACTTTTGGTCAAACGCTTAAAGATGCTGAGATATTCATGAACTACATACAATTGTGAGAAATGTTTGTGTTTCACACTTGGGTATGATCCATGCATGTTTGAGTAATTTAGTGATCTCTCCTGTGTCCTATTCTACCCCTCCTTACAGTAAGCAGTACGAGTCTGTACAAGGCTCCGCCTACATCACACATGCTTCCATAAAACATGAAGACATTTGGTGAATAGAGCATTTTCAAAACAATGAAAGGTCACATGGTGATCTAAATATGTCATGTGATTGCAGTTTATAACCCACACAAGTCAAATGTCCCTCCTCTGAGGCTTAAAGCTACAATGTGTAACTTTGAACCAAATGCAGACAGAAATAAAACCTTTTCTGTAGATCTGAAGGTTGGTGGTTGGTTTGAATCCTGCTCCAAACAAACTCTCAACATAAACATCTGGTAAAGTGATCACAGCTTGTCAGTTCGATTCCAGCTTCCACAGATGAATGCTGTCGTTGTGTCCTTGGGCCAAACACTTCACCCCAGTGTCTGCGTACACTGGTGTCTGAACGTGTGAGTGAATGGGTGAGTAGTTCCTTGATGTAAATATGTTGAGAGCCTTGAAGGTGGAAGGCACTATAGAAACTTTTTCACAATTTTCAATTTTCACATATCACATATGACCTGGAGGAGGGCCTCCTCCTGCGTGTTTCCATGGAAACGTTCCTTTGGCTATAAAATTCCACTAATATTCCACTGTCAGATCTGAGAACCCTGGTCAGGAGCACCTCACTGGAGGATTGACCTTTTGTTGTATGTTTCAGGCTGATGGGGCCAAGAGAAAATCACACACGTTTCACTCCACAAATGCACAAATACAACTCTCTGAGTGTTAAAACTTCAATCCTGCTTAATGCTCATTTTAGTCCCAGTTCAGTCCTGGTTAAGTCCTAATTTAGATCTAGTTTTAGTCCTGGTTTAGGTCTTGTATTTTTACTTGGTTTTGTCCTAGTTCAGTCCCGGTTTAGACCTTGTTTTAGATCTTGTTTTAGTCCTGGTTTAGATTAATTTTAGATCTTATTTTAGACCTTGTTTTAGATCTTGTTTTAGTCCTGGTTCAGTCTGGTTTAGATCTCATTTTAGATCTTATTTTAGACCTTGTTTTAGATCTTGTTTTAGTCCTGGTTCAGTCCTGGTTTAGATCTCGTTTTAGTCCTGGTTTAGGCCTTGTTTTAGGTCTTGTTTTAGGTCTTGTTTTAGACCTTGTTCAGTCCTAGTTTAGACCTTGTTTTAGATCTTGTTTTAGTCCTGGTTCAGGCCCTGTCCTTCTCCTCTCTTCTTCTCTCTGTTTGTTGCTGGTTGGTGCTGTACTCAGCGCTGCCACCTGCTGTGTGTATGGCCTTAGAGCGCCCCCCTGCTGCGGAGGCTCAAAATACTCCAACAAAACCACAAAAACTTCATTAAAATACCAATAAGCAATTAGCGCTAATTTAGCACCATGTAAATATGGCAGTGTGCGTGAGAGGCGCACAGCTGGACCTTTGTTCGGTCGTACCCGCGTTTCTCAGCCAGAATCGTATTTTTGCTGCAGTTTCTCAGAGATGCAAATCAGAGCGACGTGATTGGACGAGAGGCAGGAAGTGGCGACAAAAGAAATTGAAAAAAAGAACGGAAAAATGAGACACAAGAGGTTAGAGAGGTTTAGAAAGGGTCTAAACAGGGACTGAACCAGGACTGAACCAGGACTGAACCAGGACTGAACCAAGGACTTAACCAGGACTAAAGCAAGATCTAAACAAGGACTGAATCGGGACTGAACCGGGACTAAACCGGGACTGAACCAGGACTGAACCGGGACTAAATCGGGACTAAACCAAGGACTTAACCAGGACTAAAGCAAGATCTAAACAAGGACTGAACCGGGACTGAACCGGGACTAAACTGGGTCTGAACTAGGACTGAATTAAGAGGGAACCAGAACTAAAACAAGATCTAAACCAAGACTAAACCAGGGCTGAACCAGGACTGAACCAAGGCTGCACTGGGACTAAACCGGGACTGAACCAGGACTGAATTAGGACTGAACCAGGACTAAAATAAGATCTAAACCAGGACTGAACCAGGACTAAAACAAGACCTAAACCAGGACTAAAACAAGATCTAAACCAGGACTCGACCAGGACTGAACCAGGACTAAACAAGATCTAAACCAGGACTGAACCAAGATCTAAACCAGGACTCGACCAGGACTAAAACAAGATCTAAACCAGGACTAAACCAGGACTAAACCAGGACTGAACCAAGATCTAAACAAGGACTAAACCAAGGCTGCAATGGAAATGAACCAGGACTGAATTAAGAATGAACCAGGACTAAACTAGGACCAAACAGGACTACACAAGTTACAGTAAGAAACCAGGACTAAAACTGAGCCAGACCAAACCAGATCTGAACCAGGTCTGAGGACTGTGTAAAAACAAATATGGTCTCGTAGTTTGAAACAGAATTAAACCAGTGTTGTTGTTCATTCTGTCAGTTAAGACGTAAAAATATTTCAATATTTACAGATAACTGATCCTTTAAAAAAAAAGCATTTACTTTTTATTCATTTAGTTCTGGTTTGTCCTGGTTTCAGCCCATTTGAAATATTACACACTGGCAAATGCCCAAATGCCCAAAAGAGTCAAACCGACCCTGAGTGAATCCAAAGTGTATCCTGAACATGCTTAAGAATATTCTACTGACTTCACTGTGCATAAATAAAAAAATAAAAAAAACAAAATAAATAAAAAATGAAATGGATGAAATAGCAGATTGATCAAATCTCACTCAAACACCTCTGTCTGATCAAATCCTGTTTTTAGGATTTTAATAATTGATTCATCGAGAGTCAAAATGTATTCTCTGAACCTCAGCCAGACTAAACCAGGACTAAACCAGCAGACTGAACCAGGACTAAACCAGGACTAAACCAAGACTGAACCAGGACTAAACCAGGACTAAACCAGGACTGACTGACTAAACCAGGACTAAACCAGGACTGAAACCAGACTGAACCAGGACACCAGGACTGAACCAGGACTAAACCAGGACTAAACCAGGACTAAACCAGGACTAGAAACCAGGACTAAACTGAACCAGGACTAAACCAGGACTAAACCAGGACTGAACCAGGACTAAAACCAGGACCAGGACTAAACCAAGACTGAACCAGGACTAAACCAAGACTAAACCAGGACTAAACCAAGACTGAACAGGACTAAACCAGGACTAGGACCCAGGACTGAACCAGGACTAAACCAGGACTAAACCAGACTAAAAGGACTAAACCAGGACTAAACCAGGACTGACCAGGACTAAACCAGGACTAAACCAGGACTAAACCAGGACTAAAGCAGGACTAAAGGACTCAGGGCAGGACTAAACCAGGACTAAAAGAACCAGGACAAAACCAGGACTAAACCAGGACTAAACCAGGACTAAAAGGCAGGACTAAACAGGACAAGGACTAAACCAGGAACCAGGACTAAAGCAGGACTGAACCAGGACTAAACCAGGACCAAAGACAGAACCTTGCCTTGTTTCTCTAATAATATTGTTAAATATTTCCCAAACACAGTACAGACACTCTGCCCTGCCCCCCTCCCTCTCCTCACAGCAGCAGAGGATTGTGGGAAACGCGGTCTGTTGCACACGGCCTTCTGAGTCTGTGTAATTATCACACTTCCAGGAGCCGGGGGCCCAGAAAGACCAAGACCCCCATTCAGATCTGTTTGACTGACAGGTCCAAGTCCTCATGTAGCCCTGTCTTAGACCTGGTTTAGTCTGGTTTAGACCTGGTTTAGTCCTGGTTTAGACCTGGTTTAGTCCTGGTTTAGACCCTCTTAAGTAATTCTGGCCCTTTTTGAGTTATTTAGTTTAGGCCGGAATTAGATTTGAACTTGATCTGGTCTAGTCCTTGTTTAGTACAGGTTACGTGCTGCTTGAGTCCTGGTTTAATTCTGGTCGAGTCCTGTTTTAGTCCTGGATTAGACCTGGTTTAGTTTTGGTCCTGTTATAGTCCCGGTCTGGTCCACATTCTCACAGTGATAATAGCCCCTCTCTGAGTTGTGGATTCTTTGTGAAAATAAACCCTTTGCTTTGTTTAGTTTTTGTTTTTTAGTTTTTCTCACGCCGCGCTCTAATTGGCTCCTCACTCGCAGCCGTCAATCAAACTCAGAGGGGGGCGGGCCCTCAGGAGTCCTCCAACGGGTCATTATACAGGATCAGGTCTGAGGACTAAACCGGGACTGGAGCAGGACTCAACCAGGACATAAGCAGATTCAGTAAAAGTGGCTTAGTCCTGGTTTAGTCTTGGTTTTGTCCTCCTTTAATCCTGCTTTAGTCCTACTTTAGTTCTGATATAGTTCCGTTTTAGTCCAGTCTTAGTCCTGTTTTAGTCCCATTTTAGTCCCATTTTAGTCCTGCTTTAGTCTTGGTTTAGTCCTGGTTTAGTCCTGCTTTAGTCTTGTTTAGTCCTGGTTTAGTCTTGGTTTAGTCCTGGTTTAGTCCTGCTTTAGTCTTGTTTAGTCTTGGTTTAGTCCTGGTTTAGTCTTGGTTTAGTCCTGGTTTAGTCTTGGTTTAGTCCTGGTTTAGTCCTGCTTTAGTCTTGGTTTAATCCTGCTTTAGTCTTGGTTTAGTCCTGGTTTAGTCTTGGTTTAGTCCTGCTTTAGTCTTGGTTTAGTCCTGTTTTAGTCTTGGTTTAGTCCTGGTTTAGTCCTGCTTTAGTCTTGGTTTAATCCTGCTTTAGTCTTGGTTTAGTCCTGGTTTAGTCTTGGTTTAGTCCTGCTTTAGTCTTGGTTTAGTCCTGTTTAGTCTTGGTTTAGTCCTGGTTTAGTCCTGCTTTAGTCTTGGTTTAATCCTGCTTTAGTCTTGGTTTAGTCCTGGTTTAGTCTTGGTTTAGTCCTGGTTTAGTTCTGGTTTAGTCCTGCTTTAGTTTTGGTTTAATCCTGCTTTAGTCTTGGTTTAGTCCTGGTTTAGTCCTGCTTTAGTCTTGGTTTAATCCTGCTTTAGTCTTGGTTTAGTCCTGCTTTAGTCTTGGTTTAGTCTTGGTTTAGTCCTGCTTTAGTCTTGGTTTAGTCTTGGTTTAGTCTTGGTTTAGTCCTGGCTTTAGTCTCTGGTTTAGTCTTGGTTTAGTCCTTGGTTTAGTCCTGGTTAGTCTTGGTTTAGTCCTTCTTTAGTCTTGGTTTAATCTGCTTTAGTCTGGTTTAGTCCTGGTTTAGTCCTCTTTAGTCTTGGTTTAGTCCTGGTTTAGTCTGTTTAGTCTTGGTTTAGTCTTGGTTTTGTTTTTGTTTAGTCCTGCTTTAGTCTTGGTTTAGTCTTGGTTTAGTCCTGGTTTAGTCTTGGTTTAGTCCTGCTTTAGTCCTTGGTTTAGTCCTGGTTTAGTCCTGCTTTAGTCCTGGTTTAGTCCTGCTTTAGTCCTTGCTTTAGTCTTGGTTTAGTCCTGGTTTAGTCCTGGTTTAGTCCTGCTTTAGTCTTGGTTTAGTCCTGGTTTAGTCCTGGTTTAGTCCTGGTTTAGTCCTGCTTTAGTCTTGGTTTAGACCTTGTTCCTGCTGAGGCTTTATCTCGGTGACAGCTCTGTCTCGTTAGGGACAAAAAGAAAAAAAAGATTCCAAAACCAACATTTGTGCTGCACCCGCTGTGAGAGCAGGACACGTTTACACAGAGAAGAAAAGACACAGCAGAGAAGGAGACGAGGGGAGAGGACAGGAGGAGAGGAGGAGACAAGGAAACAAGGAGAGAGGAGAGGAAAAGAGGAGGAGAGAGGAGACAAGGAAACAAGGAGAGGGGAGAGGAAAAGAGGAGATGAGGAGATGATGAGACAAGGAGAAGAGAGAAGGAAACAAGAAGAGCGGAGACAAGGAGGGAGAAAAGAGGAGACAAGGAAGTGAGGAGAGACGAGAGGAGACCAGGAGAGATGAGACAAGGAGCTAGGAGACTCGGATGCAGAGTGTGAGGAGAAAGGAGATGAGGAAAGGAGACAAGGAGTGAGGAGACTAAGAGAGAAGAGATGAGGTGAGAGGAGATGAGGAGACGAGGAGCTAGGAGACAAGGATGAGGATGTGAGGAGAGTATTTTTCACACCAAACATTTTGTTTTGGTGAATTCTCAGTCTCAGTTTTGCTCACACTCAGAGGACAGGGACTTCCAGACTCACACCGTGATCACCGCGATACACACTCACACACCACTCTCCTCAACCACTAATTCAGCTATTTATGTACCTGCTTTAGACCTGGTTCAGTCCTGGTTTAGACCTGGTTTAGTCCTGGTTTAGACCTGGTTTAGTCCTGGTTTAGATCTGGTTTAGACCCGGTTTGGTTTAGTCCTGGTTCAGACCTGGTTTTGTTCTGGTTTTGTCCTGGTTTTGTCCCAGTTTAGACCTGGCTTAGACTTGGTTTAGTCCTGGTTTAGACCTGGTTTAGTCCTGGTTTAGTCCTGGTTTAGTCCTGGTTTAGACCTGGTTTAGTCCTGGTTTAGTCCTGGTTTAGACCTGGTTTAGTCCTGGTTTAGTCCTGGTTTAGTCCTGGTTTAGTCCCGGTTTAGACCTGGTTTAGTCCTGGTTTAGTCTTGGTTTAGTCCTGATTTAGTCCTGATTTAGTCCTGGTTTAGTCCTGGTTTAATCCTGGTTTAGTCCTGGTTTAAACCTGGTTTAGACCCGGTTTAGACCTGAGTTAAACCCGGTTTAGACCCGGTTTAGACCTGGTTTAGTCCTGGTTTAGTCCCGGTTTAGACCTGGTTTAGTCCTGGTTTAGTCCCGGGTTAGACCTGGTTTAGTCCTGGTTTAGACCTGGTTTAGTCCTGGTTTAGTCCTGATTTAGTCCTGGTTTAGTCCTGGTTTTGGCCTGGTTTAGTCCTGGTTTAGTCCTGGTTTAATCCCGGTTTAGACCCATCTTATACCCAGTTTGGTTTAGTCCCGGGTTAGACCTGGTTTAGTCCTGGTTTAGACCTGGTTTAGTCCCGGTTTAGACCCAGTTTGGTTTAGTCCTCATTTAGTCCTGGTCTAATCCACTTTACATGAGCACAACCAGGATTCCCTTTACTATTAGATACCCTGTGTTTTAAAGCTGCACTGTGTAACTTTTCTTTGTGGAGAGTCTGTCACCTGTCTCCATGGCAATGTTAATATTTTGCCTGGAATGTTCCACAGTATGGCATTAAACTTGTCTACCTTGCACTTGTTCAGTTACACATGTATTTATTGGTTCCTCTTGCACTCTCTCCTTTATCTCTCATAGTAATAGTAATAGTAGTAATGATAGTGGAAGAAGTAGTATACGTTGTATTAGAAGTATTACTATAAGTAGTGGTAGTAGTTGTAGTAGTCATAGTAGTAGCAGTAGTAGTAGTAATGGAAGATGTAGTAGTTGTAGTATGAAATGTATTATTATTAGTAGTGGGTGTAGTAGTAGTAGTAGCAGTGGAAGTAGCAGTAGTACTAGTAGTAGTAACAGTAACTGAAGAAGTAGTATTATAAGTATTATTGGAAGTAATAGTATCAGTAGTAGTATCAGTAGTAACCAGTGTTGGGGAGTAACAGATTACATGTACCAGAGTTACGTAATCAGAGTACAAATTATGAGTAACTGTATTCGGTTACAGTGGTAACTGGATTACAGTTACTTTGTTGAAATAAATGGATTACACGGCGGTATTTTCCTGTTTTCACATTTTGGGCTATATCCCCTTTTTTTTTTTTTTTTTTTCTAACCAAGTCTAAACCAGGACTAATTCAGGATTGAACCAGAAATGAACCCAGGTCTAAACCAGGGCTAAACCAGGTCTAAACTAGATCTAAACCAAGTCTAAACCAGGTCTAAACCACAACTAAAACCAGGTCTAAACCAGGCCTAAACTAGATCTAAACCAAGTCTAAACCAGGACTAACCCAGGACTAAAACCAGGTCTAAACCAGGTCTAAACTAGATCTAAACCAGGACTAAAACAGGATTTAACAGGACGACACCATGCTGTGTGGACGTGTCTCCTCTTCTATCAATAATATTTTTAATAGGGTTAAGTAAAGTTTGGGCTTTTTATTGTCTTTTAGCAGATCTTATGTGAAGATGTCCGAGTCTTTGCTTCTCTACAGAAAGTCAAGTAATCCAAAGTATTCAGATTAAGTAATTTAATGGATTACGTTACAAACTACATTTTGGTGTGTGTAA